>NC_056433.1:86311892-86514392 GCF_018296145.1 Oncorhynchus tshawytscha
ATTATAGTAGGTCACATCTCTGTTACTATGACTCTGCCATTATAGTAGGTCACATCTCTGTTACTATGACTCTGCCATTATAGTAGGTCACATCTCTGTTACTATGACTCTGCCATTATAGTAGGTCACATCTCTGTTACTATGACTCTGCCATTATAGTAGGTCACATCTCTGTTACTATGACTCTGTCATTATAGTAGGTCACATCTCTGTTACTATGACTCTGCCATTATAGTAGGTCACATCTCTGTTACTATGACTCTGTCATTATAGTAGGTCACATCTCTGTTACTATGACTCTGTCATTGCGGTAGGTCACATCTCTGTTACTATGACTCTGTCATTGAAGTAGGTCACATCTCTGTTACTATGACTCTGTCATTGAAGTAGGTCACATCTCTGTTACTATGACTCTGCCATTATAGTAGGTCACATCTCTGTTACTATGACTCTGCCATTATAGTAGGTCACATCTCTGTAACTATGACTCTGCCATTGTGGTGGAGGGTAGATCGTCCTCTTGTTTAGGTGTCAGTCGGTGATTGGTTGACCTTGCCACTGTTTCATTCTGAGAGTTCATTGTTGTTGTGGCTGTTGTTGTGTGTCTATGTTAGCTGTGGACTGTGTTGTAACTGTGTGTATATGTTAGCTGTGGACTGTGTTGTAACTGTGTGTATATGTTAGCTATGGACTGTGTTGTAACTGTGTGTCTATGTTAGCTGTGGACTGTGTTGTAACTGTGTGTATATGTTAGCTATGGACTGTGTTGTAACTGTGTGTCTATGTTAGCTGTGGACTGTGTTGTAACTGTGTGTCTATGTTAGCTGTGGACTGTGTTGTAACTGTGTGTCTATGTTAGCTGTGGACTGTGTTGTAACTGTGTGTCTATGTTAGCTGTGGACTGTGTTGTAACTGTGTGTCTATGTTAGCTGTGGACTGTGTTGTAACTGTGTGTCTATGTTAGCTGTGGACTGTGTTGTAACTGTGTGTCTATGTTAGCTGTGGACTGTGTTGTAACTGTGTGTCTATGTTAGCTGTGGACTGTGTTGTAACTGTGTGTCTATGTTAGCTGTGGACTGTGTTGTAACTGTGTGTCTATGTTAGCTGTGGTTTGTGTTGTAACTGTGTGTATATGTTAGCTGTGGACTGTGTTGTAACTGTGTGTCTATGTTAGCTGTGGACTGTGTTGTAACTGTGTGTCTATGTTAGCTGTGGACTGTGTTGTAACTGTGTGTATATGTTAGCTGTGGACTGTGTTGTAACTGTGTGTCTATGTTAGCTTTGGACTGTGTTGTAACTGTGTGTCTATGTTAGCTGTGGACTGTGTTGTAACTGTGTGTCTATGTTAGCTGTGGACTGTGTTGTAACTGTGTGTCTATGTTAGCTGTGGACTGTGTTGTAACTGTGTGTATATGTTAGCTGTGGACTGTGTTGTAACTGTGTGTCTATGTTAGCTGTGGACTGTGTTGTAACTGTGTGTCTATGTTAGCTGTGGACTGTGTTGTAACTGTGTGTCTATGTTAGCTGTGGACTGTGTTGTAACTGTGTGTCTATGTTAGCTGTGGACTGTGTTGTAACTGTGTGTCTATGTTAGCTGTGGACTGTGTTGTAACTGTGTGTCTATGTTAGCTGTGGACTGTGTTGTAACTGTGTGTCTATGTTAGCTGTGGACTGTGTTGTAACTGTGTGTCTATGTTAGCTGTGGACTGTGTTGTAACTGTGTGTCTATGTTAGCTGTGGACTGTGTTGTAACTGTGTGTCTATGTTAGCTGTGGACTGTGTTGTAACTGTGTGTCTATGTTAGCTGTGGACTGTGTTGTAACTGTGTGTATATGTTAGCTATGGACTGTGTTGTAACTGTGTGTCTATGTTAGCTGTGGACTGTGTTGTAACTGTGTGTCTATGTTAGCTGTGGACTGTGTTGTAACTGTGTCGTTGCTGTAACTGTGTCGTTGCTGTAACTGTGCTGTAACTGTGTCGTTGCTGTAACTGTGTTGTAACTGTGTCGTTGCTGTAACTGTGTTGTAACTGTGTCGTTGCTGTAACTGTGTCGTTGTTGTAACTGTGTCGTTGCTGTAACTGTGTTGTAACTGTGTCGTTGTTGTAACTGTGTCGTTGTTGTAACTGTGTCGTTGCTGTAACTGTGCTGTAACTGTGTCGTTGTTGTAACTGTGCTGTAACTGTGTTGTAACTGTGTCGTTGTTGTAACTGTGTCGTTGTTGTAACTGTGTCCCTGCTGTAACTCTGTCGTTGTTGTAACTGTGTCGTTGTTGTAACTGTGTCGTTGTTGTAACTGTGTCGTTGTTGTAACTGTGTCGTTGTTGTAACTGTGCTGTAACTGTGTCGTTGTTGTAACTGTGTCGTTGTTGTAACTGTGTCGTTGTTGTAACTGTGTCGTTGTTGTAACTGTGTCATTGTTGTAACTGTGCTGTAACTGTGTCGTTGTTGTAACTGTGCTGTAACTGTGTTGTAACTGTGTCGTTGTTGTAACTGTGTCGTTGTTGTAACTGTGCTGTAACTGTGTCGTTGTTGTAACTGTGTCGTTGTTGTAACTGTGTCGTTGTTGTAACTGTGTCATTGTTGTAACTGTGTCGTTGTTGTAACTGTGTCATTGCTGTAACTGTGCTGTAACTGTGTTGTAACTGTGTCGTTGTTGTAACTGTGCTGTAACTGTGCTGTAACTGTGTTGTAACTGTGTCGTTGTTGTAACTGTGTCGTTGTTGTAACTGTGCTGTAACTGTGTCGTTGTTGTAACTGTGTCATTGTTGTAACTGTGTCGTTGTTGTAACTGTGTCGTTGTTGTAACTGTGCTGTAACTGTGTCGTTGCTGTAACTGTGTCGTTGTTGTAACTGTGTCGTTGTTGTAACTGTGTCGTTGTTGTAACTGTGCTGTAACTGTGTCGTTGTTGTAACTGTGTCGTTGTTGTAACTGTGTCGTTGTTGTAACTGTGTCGTTGTTGTAACTGTGTCGTTGTTGTAACTGTGCTGTAACTGTGTCGTTGCTGTAACTGTGTCATTGTTGTAACTGTGCTGTAACTGTGTCGTTGCTGTAACTGTGCTGTAACTGTGCCGTTACGTCTCTATGTCTTCCAGAACTGGACTGTGGTCCCCCACTGCAGGTGAAGCATGCAGAGCTCCAGTTCTCCTCTACGTCGCCAGGCTCCATGGCGCTGTACGTGTGCAACCCAGGATACACCCCCATGCCCAGGGCCACCCAGAGCATCTGTGGGGGGCAGGGGGCCTGGAGCCAACCCCCTGTCTGCCAGGGTCTGTATGCAGTAACACACCACATGGCACGTCTGTCTGTCTGTCGGTCTGTCTGTCTGTCTGTCATGAATACTACTAACATAGTGGTCTGTCTGTCTGTCTGTCTGTCTGTCTGTCTGTCTGTCTGTCTGTGGTCTTCTGGGTTCTTCATTAGTCTTTACTGTAACTATTCGGGGGTTTCAGCCTCCAGAGTGTCTCAGTGGTCTAAGGCTCTGCATCTTAGTGCTAGCTGTGCCACTAGAGATCCTGGTTTGAGTCCAGGCTCTGGCGCAGCCGGCCGCGACTGGGAGACCCATGGGGCGGCGCACAATTGGCCCAAAGTCGTCCGGGTTAGGGGAGTGTTTGGCCGGCAGCGACTCCTGTGGCTGGCCGGGCGCAGTGCATGCTGACATGTCGCCAGGTGTACTGTGTTCCTTCCGACACATTGGTGCGGCTGGCTTCCGGGTTAAATGGGAATTGTGTCAAGAAGCAGTGCGGCTTGGTTGGGTTGTGTTTCAGAGGATGCACGGCTCTCGACTTTCGCCTCTCCCGAGTCCGTACCGGAGTTGCAGCATTGAGACAAGCCCAATTGGGGAGAAAATGGAGTAAAAACATATATATATATGTACATCTTTTTATATATTCGGGTGCTTATAAACAGTTACTTGGTGAGCTGAATGGGAAAGGCAGATATTGCATTGGCAGAGGAAGACAGTTTTAATTATGACAGTTTCGCTGTCAATCATATTTTAGAGGGAAATCTAAGCTGTGTCCCAAATACATCCTATTCCCTATATAGTGGACTACTTTATATACATAGATGGCGCCAACAGACATGGCAGCTCTACTTCTAGCTCCTAAGAAACTTTGCAGTATTTTGTTTTTTTTTGTGTATTATTTCTTACATTATTAGCCCAGAACGTTTTTTTGTGTTATTACATACAGCCGGGAAATAACTTTTGTATATCAGAGTGACGGTAACTCACCAGCATTACAACCAGGAATACTACTTTCCTGAATTGTATCCTTTGTTCGTACCCCCAAGGGCAGTTGAACTTATCCCAGAGGCTGCTCCAAGACGCTGCCAGTGGAGAAGAGGTATTCAGAGTAGACTTATAGTCCAGGAGGCAGGCACAACATCCATCGCTCCTGAGTATATTACTTGCAAATGTTCCGTCTCTGGATAATAAAGTAGACGAGCTCAGGCCGAGGATCTCCTTCCAGAGAGACATCAGGGACTGTAACATACTCTGTTTCACGGAATTATGGCTCTTTCCGGATATACTGTCCCTGTCCATACGGCCAGTTGTGTTCTCAGTACATCACGCAGACAGGAATAAAGAACTCTCCGGAAAAAGAAAGGCGGGGTGCATGTATCATGATTAACTACTCATGGTGTGATTGTAATAACATACAGAAACTCACGTCTTTTATTCACCTGAACTAGAATACCTCACAATCAAATGCCGACTGTATAACCTCCCGAGAGAATTCTCTTCTGTTATAGTCACAGTCGTGTATATTCCCCCTCAAGCCGATACCACGACGGCCCACAAGGAACTACACTGGACTTTTTCCAAACTGGAAACAACATATCCTGAGGCCGCATTAATTGTAGCTGGGTATTTTAACAAAGAAAATTTGAGGAAAATGCTCCCAAAGTTCTGTCAACACATTGACTGTAGTACTCGCTCAGCAAAAACACTAGATCACTGCTACTCACCTTTTCGACATGCCTTTTCAACACGCCTACAAGGCCCTCCCCTGCCCTCGAGATTAAGACTCCATTTTGCTCCTCCCTTCCTATAGGCAGAAACTCAAACAGGAAGTACCCATGCTAAGGTTTATTTAACGCTGGTCTGACCAATCGGAATCCATGCTTCAAGATTGTTTTGATTGTGCAGATTGGGATATGTTCTGGCTAGCCTCTGAGAATAATATTGACGTTTACACGGACCCAGTGACTGATGTTGGGATGTTGTTCCCATGGTGACTATTAAAACCAACCCAAACCAGAAACCGTGGATAGATGGCAGCATTCACGCAAAACTGAAAAAGCGAAATGCCGAATTTAATCATGACAAGGTGACTGGGAATGTGGATGAGTACAAACAGTGTAGTTATTCCCTCCGTAAGGCAAGAAAACAGGCTAAACGTCAGTACAGAGACAAAGTGGAGTGGCAAATCAACGGCACCATGAGACGTATGTGGCCGGGTCTACAGACAATCACTGATTACAAAGGGAAAACCAGCCATGTCGCGGACACCGACGTCTTGCTCCCAGACAAGCTAAACACCTTCTTTGCCGGTTTTGAGGATACCACAGTGCCACCAACGCGGCAAGCTCCCAAGAACTGTGGGCTCTCGTTCTCCGTGGCTAACGTGAGTAAGACATTTAAGTATGTTAACCCTCACAAGGCTGTTGGCCCAGCCGCGTCCTCAGAGCATGCGCAGACCAGCTGGCTGGAGTTTTTACGGACATATTCAATCTCTCCCTATCCCAGTCTGCTGTCCCCACTTGCTTCAAGATGTCCACCATTGTTCCTGTACCCAAAAAAGCAAAGGTAACTGAACTAAATGACTATCGCCCCGTACCACTCACTTCTGTCATCATCGTGCTTTGAGAGGCTAGTTAAGGATCATATCACCTCTACCTTACATGACACCCTAAACCAACTTAGTGTGCTTATCGCCCCAATAGATCCACAGACGATGCAATTGCCATCGCACTGCACACTGCCCTATCCCGTCGGCGTACACATCACTGACAATCTGAAATGGTCCACCCATACAAACAGTGTGGTGAAGAAGGAGCAACAGCGCCTCTAAGACCCTCACAAACTTTTACAGATGCACCATCGAGAGCATCCTGTTGGACTGTATCACCTCCTGGTACGGCAACTGCACCGCCCGCAACTGCAAGGCTCTCCCCAGGGTGGTACACATCCCTGGGGGCACACTACCTGCCCTCCAGGATACCAACAGCACCCGATGTCAAGGGAAGGCCAAAAAGATCATCAAGGACATCAAACACCCGAGCCACGGCCTGTTCACCCCATTATCAATCAGAAGGCGAGGTCAGTACAGGTGCCTCAAAGCTGGGACCTAGAGACTGAAGCTGTTTTTCAATCTCAAGGCCATCAGCCTGTTAAACAGCCATCACTAGCTGGCCACCATCCGGTTACTCAACCCTGCACCTTAGATGCTGCTGCCCTATATACATAAACATGGAATCACTGGTCACTCTAATAATGGAATCACTGGTCACTTTAATAATGGAATACTGGCCACTCTAATAATGGAACACTGGCCACTCTAATAATGGAACACTGGTCACTCTAATAATGGAACACTGGCCACTCTAATAATGGAACACTGGCCACTCTAATAATGGAACACTGGCCACTCTAATAATGGAACACTGGCCACTCTAATAATGGAACACTGGCCACTCTAATAATGGAATCACTGGTCACTCTAATAATGGAACACTGGCCACTCTAATAATGGAACACTGGTCACTCTAATAATGGAACACTGGCCACTCTAATAATGGAATCACTGGTCACTCTAATAATGGAACACTGGCCACTCTAATAATGGAACACTGGCCACTCTAATAATGGAACACTGGTCACTCTAATGATGGAACACTGGCCACTCTAATAATGGAACACTGGCCACTCTAATAATGGAACACTGGCCACTCTAATAATGGAACACTGGCCACTCTAATAATGGAACACTGGCCACTCTAATAATGGAACACTGGCCACTCTAATAATGGAACACTGGCCACTCTAATAATGGAACACTGGCCACTCTAATAATGGAACACTGGTCACTCTAATAATGGAACACCATTCACATTAATAATGTTTACATACTGCTTTACTCATCTCATATGTATATACTGTATTCTATTCACCTGTATTTTAGTCAATGCCACTCCAACATTGCTCGTCCTAATATTTATATATTTCTTAATTCCATTCTTTTACTTTTTTGATTTAGTAAAGTCCAATGGGCCCTGGTCAAAAGTAGTGCACTAAATAGGGAATAGGGCTCTGGTCTAAAGTAGTGCACTATATAGGGAATAGGGCTCTGGTCTAAAGTAGTGCACTATATAGAGAATAGGGTGCTATAGGGCTCTGGTCTAAAGTAGTGCACTATATAGGGAATAGTGTTCCATAGGGCTCTGGTCTAAAGTAGTGCACTATATAGGGAATAGGGTTCCATTTGAGACTCATTTCTTAATCTCACACAGGCCTGTTTGGTTTAGTGTTCTCAAATGTTTGTTTGTTTATGTAGAGATCAGCGAGTGTTTGCTTTAGTTTACTGACTGTATTGTCCCCATGGGGGAAATGTTGTTACAGAGTCATGTACACATTTAAAGTGGTGTTTAAATACAGAACAACATGACAATACAACTTTCAGAACAGTTACATACTATGTATTCCTCTACAATCTCTATGTTCTGACCTCTGATACACGTTGCAGAGGCCACTTTAATTATGTAATCATTATTAGTTTGTCCCAGCCCTGTCTGAACGGAGGAACATGTAGGAACAGGATGGCAGCCTACCTGTGTGAGTGTAGTTTCAGTAGAAACCGCTGTCAGACAAGTAGATTTCACCTGTATACTGCTTCTGTACCTACAGGTTTAACGTCTATAGTACTTCTGTACCTACAGGTTTCACCTCTATACTACTTCTGTACCTACAGGTTTCACCTCTGTACTACTTCTGTACCTACAGGTTTCACCTCCATACTATTTCTGTACCTACAGGTTTACTGCAGGTAGACTACATCTCTCAAAGCTGATAGTCAGCATTACACGTGCCCTGTATGTTCCATTAAACATGTGTCTGTCTGTCTGCCTGTCTGTCTGTCTGTCTGTCTGTCTGTCTGTCTGTCTGTCTGTCTGTCTGTCTGTCGGGGAGGAATCAGTTAAATGTAATCCGATTACAAAAAAAAACTAACTTTAATCAGTTACGTTACCTCTTAAGAGGAAAGTAATCAGATTACATTACTGACTATGGGGGTAATCCAAAAGTGATGTTACTGTTATTTTTGGACAGGTTAACCAGCAGCTGTAACCGATTACATTTAGACAGTAACCTACCCAACCCTGTGTGTGTGTCTGTGCATGCTTGCGTAGGTGTGCATACGTGTGTATGTTCATAAGTGTGTGCGTGTTTTCCTCTCAGATATGGATGAGTGTCTGTCAGGGCCTTGTAAACACGGAGGAACATGTGAGGACCAGCCAGGTTCCTACTACTGCCATTGCCAACACGGCTTCAAAGGACAAGACTGTGAGATAGGTACAACGTTCACTCTGTCTAGGGGCCATATGTATCATGTATCCCTCCAGCTGTATTCCAGTTGTATCCCTCCAGCTGTATCCCTCTAGCTGTTTTCCAGTTGTATCCCTCCAGCTGTATTCCAGCTGTATCCCTCCAGCTGTACCCCTCCAGGTGTATTCCAGTTGTATCCCTCCAGTTGTATCCCTCCAGTTGTATCCCTCCAGTTGTATCCCTCCAGTTGTATCCCTCCAGTGTGTATCCTCCAGTTCCAGTTGTATCACTCCAGTTGTATCCCTCCAGTTGTATCCCTCCAGTTGTATCCCTCCAGCTGTATTCTAGTTGTATCCCTCCAGTTGTATCCCTCCAGTTGTATTCCAGTTGTATCCCTCCAGCTGTATCCATCCAGCTGTATTCCAGTTGTATCCCTCCAGTTGTATCCCTCCAGTTGTATCCCTCCAGTTGTATCCCTCCAGTTGTATCCCTCCAGTTGTATCCCTCCAGCTGTATCCCTCCAGCTGTATCCCTCCAGCTGTATCCCTCCAGTTGTATCCCTCCAGTTGTATCCCTCCAGCTGTATTCCAGTTGTATCCCTCCAGTTGTATCCCTCCAGTTGTATCCCTCCAGTTGTATCCCTCCAGCTGTATCCCTCCAGCTGTATTCCAGTTGTATCCCTCCAGTTGTATCCCTCCAGCTGTATTCCAGTTGTATCCCTCCAGCTGTATTCCTGTTGTATCCCTCCAGTTGTATCCCTCCAGTTGTATCCCTCCAGTTGTATTCCAGTTGTATCCCTCCAGTTGTATCCCTCCAGTTGTATTCCAGCTGTATCCCTCCAGTTGTAACCCTCCAGTTGTATTCCAGTTGTATCCTTCCAGTTGTATCCCTCCAGCTGTATTCCAGTTGTATCCCTCCAGTTGTATCCCTCCAGTTGTATCCCTCCAGCTGTATTCCAGTTGTATCCCTCCAGTTCTATCCCTCCAGTTGTATCCCTCCAGTTGTATCCCTCCAGCTGTATTCCAGTTGTATCCCTCCAGTTGTATCCCTCCAGTTGTATCCCTCCAGTTGTATCCCTCCAGTTGTATTCCAGTTGTATCCCTCCAGTTGTATCCCTCCAGCTGTATTCCAGTTGTATCCCTCCAGCTGTATTCTAGTTGTATCCCTCCAGTTGTATACCTCCAGCTGTATTCCAGTTGTATCCCTCCAGTTCTATCCCTCCAGTTGTATCCCTCCAATTGTATTCCAGTTGTATGCCTCCAGTTGTATCCCTCCAGTTGTATTCCAGTTGTATCCCCAGCTGCCAGTTGTATCCCTCCAGTGGTATCCCTCCAGTTGTATCCCTCCAGCTGTATCCCTCCAGCTGTATCCCTCCAGTTGTATCCCTCCAGCTGTATCCCTCCAGCTGTATTCCAGTTGTATCCCTCCAGTTGTATCCCTCCAGTTGTATCCCTCCAGCTGTATTCCAGTTGTATCCCTCCAGTTGTATCCCTCCAGCTGTATCCCTCCAGCTGTATTCCAGCTGTATCCCTCCAGCTGTATTCCAGTTGTATCCCTCCAGCTGTATTCCTGTTGTATCCCTCCAGCTGTATTCCTGTTGTATCCCTCCAGCTGTATTCCAGCTGTATTCCTCCAGTTGTATCCCTCCAGCTGTATTCCAGTTGTATCCCTCCAGTTGTATCCCTCCAGCTGTATCCCTCCAGTTGTATCCCTCCAGTTGTATCCCTCCAGCTGTATTCCAGCTGTATCCCTCCAGCTGTATTCCAGTTGTATCCCTCCAGCTGTATTCCAGCTGTATCCCTCCAGCTGTATCCCTCCAGCTGTATTCCAGCTGTATCCCTCCAGCTGTATCCCTCCAGCTGTATCCTCCAGTTGTATCCCTCCAGCTGTATTCCAGTTGTATCCCTGTATTCCAGCTGTATTCCAGCTCCTCCAGCTGTATCCCTCCAGCTGTTTCCCTCCAGCTGTATTCCAGTTGTATCCCTCCAGCTGTATTCCAGTTGTATCCCTCCAGCTGTATTCCAGTTGTATCCCTCCAGTTGTATCCCTCCAGCTGTATTCCAGCTGTATCCCCCTCCAGCTGTATTCCAGTTGTATCCAGCTGTATTCCAGTTGTATCCCTCCAGCTGTATTCCAGTTGTATCCCTCCAGCTGTTTTCCCTCCAGCTGTATCCCTCCAGCTGTTTCCAGCTCCAGCTGTATTCCAGTTGTATCCCTCCAGCTGTATTCCAGTTGTATCCCTCCAGCTGTATTCCAGTTGTATCCCTCCAGTTGTATCCCTCCAGCTGTATTCCAGCTGTTTCCCTCCAGCTGTATTCCAGTTGTATCCCTCCAGCTGTTTCCCTCCAGCTGTATTCCAGCTGTATCCCTCCAGCTGTTTTCCCTCCAGCTGTATTCCAGCTGTATCCCTCCAGCTGTTTCCCTCCAGCTGTATTCCAGTTGTATTCCTCCAGCTGTTTCCCTCCAGCTGTATTCCATTTGTATCCTTCCTGTCTCTGAGTGTGTTGTGTCTCCAGAGCAGGACAGATGTGAGTCCAGCCCCTGTTTGAATGGCGGTGTGTGTCGGGGCTCCAGGAACAACTACCTGTGTGTGTGTAAAGAAGGGTTCTTGGGAGACCGCTGCCAGTCATGTGAGTAGAGCTATACCGGTCGAGTCTGAAATGGCACCCTATTCCCTCTATAGTGCACTACTTTTGACCAGGGCCCTATGTAGGGAATAGGGTGCCATTCAGTGGCGGCTGCTGAGGGGAGGACGGCTCATAATAATGGCTGGGACGGAGTGAATGGAACGGCGTCAAACACATGGAAACCATGGAAACCATGGAAACCAGGTGTTCCATGTATTTGATACCATTCCACCTATTCTGCTCCAGCCATTACCACGAGCTCGTCCTCCCCAATTATGGTGCCACCAACCTCCTGTGGTGCCATTTTGGATGCAGTCTCTTCTACTGTGGTGGTGGTGGTGGTAACAGAATAGCACATCATGGTGACAGATGGTCTCTGACTCCCCCTAGTGGAGAATCCCTGTGTACTGCAGCCGTGTGGGAACAGAGGCCTCTGCCAGAGCGACAGGAAAGGGAACTACAGCTGTACTTGCAAAGTGGGTCACACAGGCAAGGACTGTGAGAGAGGTGAGAGTCAATCACGTTCAGCTATCCTAACGACTATCAATTATCTTATTGGGGTATCATTCAAGAAATAAATAAATTAAAATTAAATTCAAATAAATGTATCAATTAATCAATACCAAGTCTATTCTTTGTGGTAGAAATAACCAATGCTATTTTTATCACTGTTCCCAGACCTGTTGCCTCCCTCTGGTCTGCATGTACTACGGGTGGAGGAGGATGAGGTGGAGCTGCGCTGGGACCTGCCGGACCCCTCCTCTCAGAGCCTGGTCAGTTTAATTCATACATTTTTTTATTTAACCCATTGTGGTCAGAAGACCTCTTTCACAAGAGGGGTATATTACACAGCTAGATCAATGAGTTAGACAGATTACCTTGCCAAACAATTCATTACACCATCGCCCATTTCATGGTGCTTATCTTTAGCAACAACAACAACAACAACAACAACAACAACAACAACAACAACAAAAGTCAGCTGACTCATTGATCCTTATTTGTAGTAACCCTCAGAGGCTCTGGTCTAAAGTAGTGCACTATATAGGGAATAGGGTGTTAGGGCTCTGGTCTAAAGTAGTGCACTATATAGGGAATAGGGTGTTAGGGCTCTGGTCTAAAGTAGTACACTATATAGGGAATAGGGTGTTAGGGCTCTGGTCTAAAGTAGTGCACTATATAGGGAATAGGGTGTTATGGCTCTGGTCATGAGTAGTGCACTATATAGGGAATAGGGTGTTAGGGCTCTGGTCATGAAAGTAGTGCACTATATAGGGAATAGGGTGTTAGGGCTCTGGTCATGAGTAGTGCACTATATAGGGAATAGGGTGTTAGGGCTCTGGTCATGAGTAGTGCACTATATAGGGAATAGGGTGTTAGGGCTCTTGTCTTAGTGCTAAAGTAGTGCACTATAGAGGGAATAGGGTGTTAGGGCTCTGGTCATGAGTAGTGCACTATATAGGGAATAGGGTGTTAGGGCTCTGGTCATGAGTAGTGCACTATATAGGGAATAGGGTGTTAGGGCTCTGGTCATGAGTAGTGCACTATATAGGGAATAGGGTGTTAGGGCTCTGGTCATCACTATATAGGGAATAGGGTGTTAGGGCTCTTGTCTAAAGTAGTGCACTATAGAGGGAATAGGGTGTTAGGGCTCTGGTCATGAGTAGTGCACTATATAGGGAATAGGGTGTTAGGGCTCTGGTCATGAGTAGTGCACTATATAGGGAATAGGGTGTTAGGGCTCTTGTCTAAAGTAGTGCACTATAGAGGGAATAGGGTGTTAGGGCTCTGGTCATGAGTAGTGCACTATATAGGGAATAGGGTGTTAGGGCTCTGGTCATGAGTAGTGCACTATATAGGGAATAGGGTGTTAGGGCTCTGGTCTAAAGTAGTGCACTATAGAGGGAATAGGGTGTTATGGCTCTGGTCATGAGTAGTGCACTATATAGGCAATAGGGTGTTAAGGCTCTGGTCATGAGTAGTGCACTATATAGGGAATAGGGTGTTAGGGCTCTGGTCATGAGTAGTGCACTATATAGGCAAAAGGGTGTTAGGGCTCTTGTCTAAAGTAGTGCACTATATAGGCAATAGGGTGTTAGGGCTCTGGTCATGAGTAGTGCACTATATAGGGAATAGGGTGTTAGGGCTCTTGTCTAAAGTAGTGCACTATAGAGGGAATAGGGTGTTAGGGCTCTGGTCATGAGTAGTGCACTATATAGGGAATAGGGTGTTAGGGCTCTGGTCATGAGTAGTGCACTATATAGGCAAAAGGGTGTTAGGGCTCTTGTCTAAAGTAGTGCACTATATAGGCAATAGGGTGTTAGGGCTCTGGTCTAAAGTAGTGCACTATATAGGGAATAGGGTGTTAGGGCTCTGGTCTAAAGTAGTGCACTATATAGGCAATAGGGTGTTAGGGCTCTGGTCTAAAGTAGTGCACTATATAGGGAATAGGGTGTTAGGGCTCTGGTCTAAAGTAATGCACTATATAGGGAATAGGGTGTTAGGGCTCTGGTCTAAAGTAGTGCACTATATAGGGAATAGGGTGCCATAGGGCTCTGGTCATAAGTAGTGCACTATATAGGGAATAGGGTGCCATAGGGCTCTGGTCATAAGTAGTGCACTATATAGGGAATAGGGTGTTAGGGCTCTGGTCTAAAGTAGTGCACTATATAGGCAATAGGGTGTTAGGGCTCTGGTCTCTAAAGTAGTGCACTATATAGGGAATAGGGTGTTAGGGCTCTGGGGCTCTAAAGTAGTGCACTATATAGGGAATAGGGTGTTAGGGCTCTGGTCTAAAGTAGTGCACTATATAGGGAATAGGGTGTTAGGGCTCTGGTCTAAAGTAGTGCACTATATAGGGAATAGGGTGTGTAGGCCTGGTCTGGTCACTATAAGTAGGCAATATAGGGAATAGGGTGCCATAGGGCTCTGGTCATAAGTAGTGCACTATATAGGGAATAGGGTGTTAGGGCTCTGGTCTAAAGTAGTGCACTATATAGGGAATAGGGTGTTAGTCCTCTGGTCTAAACTAGTGCACTATATAGGGAATAGGGTGTTAGGGCTCTGGTCTAAAGTAGTGCACTATATAGGCAATAGGGTGTTAGGGCTCTGGTCTAAAGTAATGCACTATATAGGGAATAGGGTGTTAGGGCTCTGGTCTAAAGTAGTGCACTATATAGGCAATAGGGTGTTAGGGCTCTGGTCTAAAGTAATGCACTATATAGGGAATAGGGTGTTAGGGCTCTGGTCTAAAGTAGTGCACTATGTAGGGAATAGGGTGTTAGGGCTCTGGTCTAAAGTAGTGCACTATATAGGGAATAGGGTGCCATAGGGCTCTGGTCATAAGTAGTGCACTATATAGGCAATAGGGTGTTAGGGCTCTGGTCTAAAGTAGTGCACTATATAGGGAATAGGGTGTTAGGGCTCTGGTCTAAAGTAGTGCACTATATAGGGAATAGGGTGTTAGGCCTCTGGTCTAAAGTAGTGCACTATATAGGGAATAGGGTGTTAGGGCTCTGGTCTAAAGTAGTGCACTATATAGGCAATAGGGTGTTAGGTCTCTGGTCTAAAGTAATGCACTATATAGGGAATAGGGTGTTAGGGCTCTGGTCTAAAGTAGTGCACTATATAGGGAATAGGGTGCCATAGGGCTCTGGTCATAAGTAGTGCACTATATAGGGAATAGGGTGTTAGGGCTCTGGTCTAAAGTAGTGCACTATATAGGGAATAGGGTGTTAGGGCTCTGGTCTAAAGTAGCACTATATAGGCAATAGGGTGTTAGGGCTCTGGTCTAAAGTAGTATATAGGCAATAGGGTGTTAGGGCTCTGGTCTAAAGTAGTGCATTATATAGGGAATAGGGTGTTAGGGCTCTGGTCTAAAGTAGTGCACTATATAGGGAATAGGGTGTTAGGGCTCTGGTCTAAAGTAGTGCACTATATAGGCAATAGGGTGTTAGGGCTCTGGTCTAAAGTAATGCACTATTTAGGGAATAGGGTGTTAGGGCTCTGGTCTAAAGTAATGCACTATATAGGGAATAGGGTGTTAGGGCTCTGGTCTAAAGTAGTGCACTATATAGGCAATAGGGTGTTAGGGCTCTGGTCTAAAGTAATGCACTATATAGGGAATAGGGTGTTAGGGCTCTGGTCATAAGTAGTGCACTATATAGGGAATAGGGTGTTAGGGCTCTGGTCTAAAGTAGTGCACTATATAGGGAATAGGGTGTTAGGTCTCTGGTCTAAAGTAGTGCACTATATAGGGAATAGGGTGTTAGGGCTCTGGTCTAAAGTAGTGCACTATATAGGGAATAGGGTACCATAGGGCTCTGGTCATAAGTAGTGCACTATATAGGGAATAGGGTGTTAGGGCTCTGGTCATAAGTAGTGCACTATATAGGGAATAGGGTGTTAGGGCTCTGGTCTAAAGTAGTGCACTATATAGGGAATAGGGTGTTAGGGCTCTGGTCTAAAGTAGTGCACTATATAGGCAATAGGGTGTTAGGGCTCTGGTCTAAAGTAGTGCACTATATAGGGAATAGGGTGTTAGGGCTCTGGTCTAAAGTAGTGCACTATATAGGGAATAGGGTGTTAGGGCTCTGGTCTAAAGTAGTGCACTATATAGGGAATAGGGTGTTAGGGCTCTGGTCATAAGTAGTGCACTATATAGGGAATAGGGTGTTAGGGCTCTGGTCTAAAGTAGTGCACTATATAGGGAATAGGGTGTTAGGCCTCTGGTCATAAGTAGTGCACTATATATATAGGGAATATGGTGCCATCAAGTAAGCACCCTGAAACCTTGAACACTTGTTCATGGGGCTTGCACCTCCATCACTCTGTCGCGTCGATGCCATAGTTACTGCATCACCATGCTACAGATACCGCAGCATATTGACGTCTTTCTGAAATGGGGGCTAATGACTGTTTCATCGCAATTAGACTATAGTGGCCTGGAAATATTATGATATTGTTAAAGTAGACAAATGAGTAGAAAATAACGTTGTTATCATTATGTTGTCGTCAAGTTTTTCTTTAGAGCGATGGCAATGTTGTCGTGAGCTACCAACGTTTTTCAGAAATAGCTAGCAATGCTAACGTTAGCGAGCTAAAATGTCGGTGCTCTCCCCTCACTCTTAGATAGTGGGGACAGAGGCCTCTACTGCCTCGAAAGCCAACCTGGCGATATTTGAAACTTGTAATCGTGTTTTCAAGCCACAGTAATGCACTTCAGACGAAATGTTCATTAGCACATATTGAGACTGCATTGTGTAGAAATCTCTGCTGGGCTTCAGTCCTAAAACAAACATGCAACCCCATGGATAGGTCAGTGGCTTCGCTGTGACCTACGCCCCTCTGGATCTCCCGGGCCGTGGCAGTGGAACCAGGAAGACTGACTTCCTGGACAAGAAGCAGTCCACCTATCAGCTGCAGGGCCTGGTGCCTGGCCTGCTGTACAACATCTCTACGTTCTCAGTGAAACGAAACACCAACAGCAACGATATCAGCCAGCCAGCCATTGCTCTCATACGCACCAGTGAGTGGACTGTGAATGCTTCAGTACAGTGACGATCTCACTGTTTTGTGTGTGTGTATGTGTGTGTGTGTGTGTGTGTGTGTGTGTGTGTGTGTGTGTGTGTGTGTGTGTGTGTGTGTGTGCATTAACTGACCTGTGAGTACAGTAACTGACCTGTGAGTACAGTAACTGACCTGTGTGTGTATGTGTGTGTATGTGTGTTTTAAAAAAAATAAAAAATAAAACAAATTCCCCTTTATTTAACCAGGTAGGCTAGTTGAGAACAAGTTCTCACTTACAACTGCGACCTGGCCAAGATAAAGCATAGCAGTGTGAACAGACAACACAGAGTTACACATATGTGTGTGTGTATACTGACCTGTGTATCTCTCTCTGTGTGTCAGGGCCACGGCGGGTGGACCAGCTGCAGGTAGTCAACGTATCGTCCTCCCAGGTGTGGCTGAGGTGGCTGGTTCAGGCTGCTCGTCATGCTACCGTCAGCCAGGTGCGCCTTTCCCTGGTCTCCTGGGACGGTAGTGGAGTTGCCACCGCTCTGCTCAACACCAGCACAATGGAATATGCCTTCAGGTTCTGCTCCATTCAACATTATTGTCACTAGTTTGGCAGTAGATTTGAGTGATTCTCAAAGTACTTAGTCTATCCACAGGGGTACTTGGAAAGACTCGTGAGATCATAGGCCTACTGGTCTAATGCCCATGAAGAGGTAGTCTGGGCAGAGCATGATGTATTTGGAGGTAGTGACCAAACAAAAAGTTGAAAAACCACTGACTTACAGCCTGCAATACTGATTATGTCCACTGGGTGCCACTGTATCACTATCACTTAATATTACTTTCTATGCCATTGGTTCTCAACCTTTTTCAGTTACTGTACAACCAATTGAATTTTGCTCTGCCCGGAGTAAACCCTGAAGTAACCTCTCATGTGCATTTTACCAGTAAACCTATGGTCTCATGAGTCTTCTCCAGTACCCCCTGTGGGTAGGCCCAATACCCCCAGGATACCCTTTGTTGGGAACCGCTGTTCTAGGGCACTGTCTGCACTGCAATACACATTTCATCCAGTAGATGGCGTTGTGAAGCCACCGCTGATAAACATCCATAGACCAGAGCAGAATAGTTTGTTTTTTTGTCATGTTGCATGACTGGCATTTCTGTCTGTGTGTTTCTGTGTGTCTCCCCTTCAGCTCTCTGCTCCCTGGTCAGATGTACACGGTGGACGTTCTAACTCAGAGTGGTATCAGACCAGACGAGTCGCCCTCCACCAGCCACTCTGCTGGACCGCTGCAAGTCTGGACCAGTATGTCATCACATGTCTCATACATTAATCAATCAATCAGTCAATCAATCCAAACATGTATTTTATAAAGCCCTTTTTTTTCAATCAACAATTTACAGATAACCAGCCATAAGCAATACAGAAGCAGAAACTCAATGAACCTCAGGAATTCGCTATGCATTTGTTAAGCATCTGGAAACTTCCCCATGCTGCACTGGCAGGATCAGGATTAACTGGGGCGGCAGGGTGGCCTAGTGGTTAGAGTGGAGGGGCGGCAGGGTGGCCTAGTGGTTAGAGTGGAGGGGCGGCAGGGTGGCCTAGTGGTTAGAGTGGAGGGGCGGCAGGGTGGCCTAGTGGTTAGAGTGGAGGGGCGGCAGGGTGGCCTAGTGGTTAGAGTGGAGGGGCGGCAGGGTGGCCTAGTGGTTAGAGTGGAGGGGCGGCAGGGTGGCCTAGTGGTTAGAGTAACCGGAAGGTTGCAAGTTCAAACCCCTGAGCTGACAAGGTACAAAATCTGTCGTTCTGCCAGGATCAGGATCAACTGTCAGGATCAGGATCAACTGTCACGATCAGGATCAACTGTCAGGATCAGGATCAACTGTCAGGATCAGGATTAACTGTCAAGATCAGGATCAACTGTCACGATCAGGATCAACTGTCACGATCAGGATCAACTGTCACGATCAGGATCAACTGTCACGATCAGGATCAACTGTCACGATCAGGATCAACTGTCAGGATCAACTGTCACGATCAGGATCAACTGTCAGGATCAACTGTCAAGATCAGGATCAACTGTCACGATCAGGATCAACTGTCACGATCAGGATCAACTGTCACGTCGTGCCATTGTATAGAACGTTCTCGGGCCGCCTTCTATCGCCAGCGCCGTAGTAGGGCCCTAAAGGGGTGATAAGCCCAGTCATTCTGGACTGAGGCGAACTACTGTTTAGTCTAAATTACACTATAGTGCCTGGAAATACAATAACATTCAAAAGTAGTCAAATATTTAGTAGGATACAACTTTGCAAGTATTATCATATCGTCCAATTTACTTTACATCAAAAGGTTTTCCACTTTTGATGAAATCTTCATTAGTGCTCCTTGACGATGCATTGAGTAGAATGCTCCATAATGCTCCATAATGCTCCATAATGAACGTTCAAAACAATATTGTGACTGAACATGCAACCTACGAATAGAATCGTGAGAATCGCAATCCATATTATATCGGCACCTACGTAGGGTGATAATATCATATACAGTGAGGTCCCTGGCAGTAACCCGCCCTGAGGAATTCACTACGCATTTGTTAATAAAGCCTCTTAAGGATTGGACCCTTTTTCCAATTTTCGCCTAAAATAACATACTCAAATCTAACTTCCTGTAGCTCAGGACCTAAAATGACATACTCAAATCTAACTGCCTGTAGCTCTGGACCTAAAATGACATACCCAAATCTAACTGCCTGTAGCTCAGGACCTAAAATAACATACCCAAATCTAACTGCCTGCAGCTCAGGACCTAAAATGACATACTCAAATCTAACTGTCTGTAGCTCAGGACCTGAAGCAAGGATATGCATATTTCTGATACCATTTGAAAGGAAACACTTTGAAGTTCGTGGGAATGGGAAACTAATGTAGGAGGACATAACACATTAGATCTGGTAGAAGAAAATACAACCTCATGCTAATCGCATTAGCCTACATTAGCTCAAACGTCCCGCAGGAGCCCCACCGATCCTGAAGATGTTTTTAAAAAGGCAATGAAAATGTCTAAAATTAAACAAAACACTTTTGGCTATTTAAAGAACTGGTTGTAGATTATTAAATAATAATAATGAATAAACAATTTATAATAAATATACGAAAAATAAATAAATAAAAGGTAGAAAATTGCATCAAACTTGAATAGCGATTTGGCCACATCAACGTTCTGCTCATCTTTGTCCACTACAATGTTAAAACTTGTCCTTCGAGGACGTTCCCCTTGTCGTCTTCCTTTCACTGTCCTCTTTCTCCTCTAACTTTCCTTTTTACTTCTATGAAAAAGGCCAAGGCTTCCTCTCTCTCTCTCTCTCTCTCTCTCTCTCTCTCTCTCTCTCTCTCTCTCTCTCTCTCTCTCTCTCTCTCTCTCTCTCTCTCTCTCTCTCTCTCTCTCTCTCTCTCTCTCTCTCTCTCTCTCTCTCTCTCTCTCTCTCTCTCTCTGCTGGTCTCTCTCTCTCTCTCTCTCTCTCTCTCTCTCTCTCTCTCTCTCTCTCTCTCTCTCTCTCTCTCTCTCTCTCTCTCTCTCTCTCTCTGTCTCTCTCTCTCTCTCTCTCTCTCTCTCTCTCTCTCTCTCTCTCTCTCTCTCTCTCCAGCTGGTAAATCCATTTTAATTGCACATACCCGAGACCTGTGGCAATTATGTCAGACCCGTTCCCGATCCGAGACAAAAGTCTGAATTTTGGACCCGGATTTAAGAATTTTGGGGTCTGTTGGACCTCTAGTCACAACTGTTTCTATCAGCATACAGACAGACTGTCCTCTCTGTGCCCCCCCCCTCCCTCCCTCTAGGACCCCTCCCCCTCAGAACCTGTCTCTGTCCCATGTGACTTCCAACTCCGCCCTGGTGACGTGGGATCCCCATCCCAGGAACCTGCCAGACGGCTTCGTGGTCAATGTGACGCGAGGCCTGAGCACCCGGAGTCGCTTCCTACCCAATGGGAAGCTGCGAACATATACCCTAAGAGAGCTTTCCCCAGGACAACACTACCACCTAGTCCTCATGGCTGTTAGGAACACAGGACAGGAACAGATTCACAGTGTACCACAACACCTGGCCTTCACCACATGTGAGTGCTCTGCTTCCAGACTGTTCTATAGGCTACAGCTCTAACATACACTAACTCTTGAGATTTCACATTGTAATGCTCCGGGGACTTCTGCTTAGAGCCCAGAATGAGACTTCTACCGTGCTAGGACTATCGTTTTGTCTGTTTCAGTCTGAAAAGCTTTCCTTTTAACACTTCCTATGCAACTAATTTTAACTCTACCTGGACCAGTACCGATGGAGGAGCGACGGGGAGGGAGGACGAGGGAGAGACCGTCTGTCGGGGGAACCCCTGTGAGTCATACTCTAGCTCCGTCTGAACCTCACGACCAGGGGGTGACTGGAGGGAGAGAGCACTCTGAAGAGATGCCCAGGTGAGTGAGTGAGTGAGTGAGTGAGTGAGTGAGTGAGTGAGTGAGTGAGTGAGTGAGTGAGTGAGTGAGTGAGTGAGTGAGTGAGTGAGTGAGTGAGTGAGTGAGTGAGTGAGTGAGTGACAGAGATTGGCTGTAGGGGTTTAAGTTATCAAGTCTATGAGACACTAGAGAGCAGTGTTGCGCACATATTGTAGAAATTGTTCTTACACTGCTAAGTTGGAAACGGACTATTTAATGCTAACTAGACAAGGTTGGTTCTCTCAGGTTCTATCTATCTTGTCTCTCTAAAAGCTTCGGCCATCATTTGTTCTCTTCCAGATACACAGAACTGATTGATGGAAGGGGGAGGATAACAGCTAAGTTCACGAGCCTGCCCAGAAAGGTCATCAGACACCGCACTAGTAAGTGGTATCATAACCCCCATATATCATAATGCAAAACAGCCTATTTAACAGTGATGATGGTGTGACCCTGACACAAGTAAGAACTTTGTGAAGTGTCAATATATCTCACTCAATACCTCCTTAGAAACAGTTCATCCTTTTTTCTTTTTTTTGCCTTGCAGAGCCTGAGCTTCCTATTCAGTTCCAGAAGATGGAGGAGACAACTAATCAAATCGGCCTTGCACTAGAGAGGAAGGAGGAAGAGGAGGGGCCTGGTAGGTTCTCTACAGCAGGACAGAGAATCCATCAGAAATTGTCTGTAGGGTACTGGTCAAATGTAGTGGACAATAAAGAGCATAGGGTGTCATTTGGGACGTATGCAGCCTTAGTGAAACCCGAGCTGCTGGTTTTCTCTGCTTGGGGTCCTGACAACAGTATGCTGTGTTTCAGAGTCGTCCCGGGACTGCCAGAGCCTGCCCTGCCTGAACGGGGGTACGTGTGAGAAGGGGAGCGACTCATACATCTGCAATTGCGCAGCTGGGTTCAAGGGCAGGCAGTGTGAGCTGTGTAAGTTTATGTCTTTCTCTCTCCCCTCCCCTCCCCTTTCTCTGTAATGCATTTCATGCCCCAAACACCCTCAGTCAGACTCATTCCTTTCCTAAAACCATCAATCACCAGGGAGGAGTGCCAAATTCCTCCCTCTCTCCCTTCCTCTCTGTCCTCCCCCCCTTATTTCTCTCCTCTCAGACAAAAACCCTTTCTCTCTGTCCTGTCTCTCCCTACCGCCCTCCCTTCCTCTCTGTCCTCCCCCCCCTCCCTCTCTCTCCTCTCAGACAAAAACCCTTTCTTTCTGTCCTCACTCTCTCCCTCCCGCCCTCCCTATCTCTCTGTCCTGTCTCTCCCTACCGCCCTCCCTATCTCTCTGTTCTGTCTCTCCCAACCGCCCTCCCTATCTCTCTGTTCTGTCTCTCCCTACCACCCTCCCTATCTCTCTGTCCTGTCTCTCCCTACCGCCCTCCCTATTACTCTGTCCTGTCTCTCCCTACCGCCCTCCCTATCTCTCTGTCCTGTCTCTCCCTACCGCCCTCCCTATCTCTCTGTCCTGTCTCTCCCTACCGCCCTCCCTATCTCTCTGTCCTGTCTCTCCCTACCGCCCTACCGCCCTCCCTATCTCTCTCCTCTCAGACAAAAACCCTTTATTTCTGTCCTCACTCTCTCTCTCCCTCCCTCTCTGTCCTCACTCTCCTTACCTCCCTCTCTATCTCTCTGTTCTCTCCCTCCCTCCTTATCTCTCTCTCTCTCCTCCCTATCGCTCTGTTCTCTCTTTCCCTCCCTATCGCTCTGTTCTCTCTTTCCCTCCCTATCGCTCTGTTCTCTCTCCCTCCTGATCTTTCTGTCCTATATCTCTCTGTCCTCTCTCAATTCAATTCAATTCAAGAGGCTTTATTGGCATGGGAAACATGTGTTAACATTGCCAAATCAAGTGAAGTAGATAATAAACAAAAGTGAAATAAACAATAAAAATGAACAGTAAACATTACACATACAGAAGTTTCAAAACAATAAAGACATTACAAATGTCATATTATATATATACAGTGTTGTAACGATGTACAAATAGTTAAAGTACACAAGGGGAAATAAATAAGCATAAATATGGGTTTTATTTACAATGGTGTTTGTTCTTCACTGGTTGCCCTTTTCTCGTGGCAACAGGTCACAAATCTTGCTGTGGTGATGTCACACTAGAATTTCACCCAGTAGATATGGGAGTTTATCAAAATCGGGTTTGTTTTTGAATTCTTTGTGGATCTGTATAATCTGAGGGAAATATGTGTCTCTAATATGGTCATACGTTGGGCAGGAGGTTAGGAATTGCAGCTCAGTTTCCACTTCATTTTGTGGGCAGTGAGCACATAGCCTGTCTTCTCTTGAGAGCCATGTCTGCCTACAACTGCCTTTCTCAATAGCAAGGCTATGCTCACTGAGTCTGCACATAGCCTGTCTTCTCTTGAGAGCCATGTCTGCCTACAACGGCCTTTCTCAATAGCAAGGCTATGCCCACTGAGTCTGCACATAGCCTGTCTTCTCTTGAGAGCCATGTCTGCCTACAACGGCCTTTCTCAATAGCAAGGCTATGCCCACTGAGTCTGCACATAGCCTGTCTTCTCTTGAGAGCCAGTAGCAAGTCTTTGATCACTGAGTCTGTACATAGTCAAAGCTTTCCTTAAGTTTGGGTCAGTCACAGTGGTCAAGTATTCTTCCATTGTGTATTCTGTTTAGGGCCAAACAGTATTCTAGTTTTTTTGTTAATTCTTTCCAATGTGTCAAGTAATTATCTTTCTGTTTTCTCATGATTTGGTTGGGTCTAATTGTGCTGCTGTCCTGAGGCTCTACGGGGTCTGTTTGTGAACAGAGCCCCAGGACCTGCTTGCTTAGGGGACTCTTCTCCAGGTTCATCTCTCTGTAGGTGATGGCTTTGTTATGGAAGGTTTGGGAATCGCTTCCTTTTAGGTGGTTGTAGAATGTCTCTTTTCTGGTTTTTGATAATTAGTGGGTATCGGCCTAAATCTGCTCTGCATGTATTATTTGGTATTTTACGTTGTACACGGAGGAATATTTTTGCAGAATTCTGCATGCAGAGTCTCAATTTGGTGTTTGTCTCATTTCGTGAATTCGTGGTTGGTGAGCAGACGTTTAGGCCGAGGTATGTATAGTTTTTTGTGTGCTCTACGGCAACGGTGCTTAGATGGAATTTATATTTGTGGTCCTGGCGACTGGACCTTTTTTGGAACACCATTATTTTTGTCTTACTGAGATTTACTGTCAGGGCCCAGGTCTGGCAGAATCTGTGCAGAAGGTCTAGGTGCTGGTTTTTCCCCCAACACCACTTTCCATAATTTGTATAGCAGACTCTCATCCAAATGGAGTCAAAAGCTTTGCCTTTGTTTTGGTTTGTTTGTGTGTCAATTAGGGTGTGCAGGGTGACTACGTGGTCTGTCATACGGTAATTTGGTAAAAAGCCAATTTGACATTTGCTCAGTACATTGTTTTCAATGAGGAAATGAACTAGTCTGCTGTTAATGATGATGCAGAGGATTTTCCCAAGGTTGCTGTTGACACATATCCCACGGTGGTTATTGGGGTCAAATTTGGGGTGATCAGTCCTTGGTTCTAAATATTTGGGAAGATGCCAGAGCTGAGGATGATGTTAAAGAGTTTAAGTATAGCCAATTGGAATTTGTGGTCTGTATATTTTATCATTTCATTGAGGATATCATCAACCCTACAGGCCTTTTTGGGTTGAAGGGTTTGTAGTTTGTCCTGTAGTTCATTCAAGGTAATTGGAGAATCCAGTGGGTTCTGGTCCTCTTTAATAGTTGATTCAAAGATTTGTATTTTGATCATGTATATATTTTTTTGCTCTTTGTTCTTTGTTATAGAGCCAAAAGTATTGGAGAAGTGGGTTATCCATACATACAAGTATTGGAGAAGTGGGTTATCCATACATAAAAGTATTGGAGAAGTGGGTTATCCATACATAAAAGTATTGGAGAAGTGGGTTATCCATACATACAAGTATTGGAGAAGTGGGTTATCCATACATCTCTGTTTTGGATAGATAATTATTTGTGTTGTTTGTTTAGTGTTTTCCAATTTACCCAGAAGTGGTTAGAGTCTACGGATTCTTCAGTTACATTGAGCTGATTTCTGACGTGTTGCTCCTTCTTTGTCCGTAGTTTTGTTTTAGAGATTCACCATAGTGAAGGCGTATGCTCAGGTGTTCTGGGTCTCAATGTTTTTGGTTGGACAGGTTTCTCAATTTCTTTCTTAGGTTTTTGCATTCTTCATCAAACCATTTGTCATTGTTGTGAATTTTCTTCAGTTATCTGTGTGAATTTAGTTATTTTTTGATAGGGAAGCTGAGAGGGTCAAATATACTGTTAAGTTTTTTACTGACAAGTTTACACCTTCAATATTACAGTGGAACGTTTTGTCCAGGAAGTTGTCTAAAAGGGATTGAATTGGTTGTTGCCTAATTGTTTTTACGGTAGGTTTCCACACTACTTTCCTTCCATCTATAGCATTTCTTAATATTATTCAGTTCCTTTGGCATTGATGCCTAATGATTGAGTATTGCTCTGTTCAATACCTTCCTCTCCGCCTCCCTTCTTCCTCCTTCCATACCTTCCTCTCCCCCTTCCTCCGCCCTCTCTCCTCAGTCCCTCATCTCACATTTAACAGCCTTGTTGCTTCCTCTGGTCCAAAGATTCTCCGTGTTTTAATACCGTTCTCTCTGTTTATCTTTGTCCTGCCGCAACCCCGACTGCAGTCTGCCAACGAGTGCCCCACCCGTGTACCCGCCTCTACTCTGAAACAAAGAGCATGCCCGTCTGGGTGGGTGAAGTCTGCCATTACCTGTGAGTGTCAAACTGCGGACAACAGTGATATCCTGTGCATGTTTGTACCTGTCAGGACTGATGTCAATCTCGGTATACTGAAGCCTTTACAGATGCATATAGTATATACTGTGTAATAGTAGTATCAGTAGTACTAGACTAGTAGCAGTAGTAGTAGTAGTAGTAGTAGTAGTAGTAGCATCAGTCGTAGTAGTAGTAGCATTAGTAGTGGTAGTAGCAGCAGAAGTAGTAGTAGTAGTAGTAGTAGTAGTAGTAGTAGTAGCAGCAGTAGTAGTAGTAGTAGCATTAGTAGTGGTAGTAGCAGCAGAAGTAGTAGTAGTAGCATTAGTAGTAGTAGAAGCGGTAATAGCAGCAGTAGTAGCAGCAGCAGAAGTAGTAGCAGTAGTAGTAGTGTTACCTGTGAGTGTCAAACATTTGGGAGTACACCACATCAGTCATTGGCTTCATCAATAAGTGCATCGATGACGTCCCCACAGTGACCGTACGTACATACCCCATCCAGAAGCCATGGATTACAGGCAACATCCGCACTGAGCTAAAGGCTAGAGCTGCCGCTTTCAAGGAGTGGGACTCTAACCCGGAAGCTTATAAGAAATCCCGCTATGCCCTCAGACGAACCATCAAACAGGCAAAGCATCAATAACTGACTAAGATCGAATCGTACTACACCGGCTCTGACACTCGTCAGATGTGGCAGGGCTTGCAAACCATTACAGACTACAAAGGGAAGCACAGCCGAGAGCTGCCCAGTGACAAGAGCCTACCAGACGAGCTAAACTACTTCTATGCTCGCTTCGAGGCAAATAACACTGAAACATGCATGAGAGCACCAGCTGTTCCGGAAGACTGCGATCACTCTCTCTGCTGCCGATGTGAGTAAGACAGGTCAACATTCACAAGGCCGCTGGGCCAGACGGATTACCAGGACGTGTACTGCGAGCATGCGCTGACCAACTGGCAAGGGTCTTCACTGACATTTTCAATCTCTCCCTGTCCGAGTCTGTAATACCATGTTTCAAGCAGACCACCGTAGTCCCTGTGCCAAAGAACACTAAGGTAACTTGCCTAAATGACTAGCGACCCGTAGCACTGACGACTGTAGCCTAGAAATGCTTTAAAAGGCTGGTCATGGCTCATATCAACACCATTACCCCAGAAACCCTACACCCACTCTAATTTGCGTACTGCA
This sequence comes from Oncorhynchus tshawytscha, assembly GCF_018296145.1. Lineage (NCBI taxonomy): Eukaryota > Metazoa > Chordata > Actinopteri > Salmoniformes > Salmonidae > Oncorhynchus > Oncorhynchus tshawytscha. The sequence continues at coordinate 86,339,046 of NC_056433.1, forward strand.
CAAACAGATCCACAAATGATGCAATCTCTATTGCACTTCACACTGGCCTTTCCCACCTGGACAAAAGGAACACTTATGTGAGAATGCTGTTCATTGACTACAGCTCAGTGTTCAACAGCATAGTGCCCTCAAAGCTCATCACTAAGCTAAGGACCCTGGGACTAAACTCCTTCCTCAGCAACTGGATCCTGGACTTCCTGATGGGCCGCACCCAGGTGGTAAGGGTAGGTAACAACACATCCACCACACTGATCCTCAACACTGGGGCCCCTCTGGGGTGCGTGCTCAGCCCCCTCCTGTACTCCCTGTTCACCCATGACTGCACGGCCAGGCACGACTCCAACACCATCATTAAGCTTGCCGATGACACAACAGTGGTAGGCCTAATCACCGACAACGACGAGACAGCCTATAGGGAGGAGATCAGAGACCTGACCGTGTGGTGCCAGGACAACAACCTCTCCCTCAACGTAATCAAGACAAAGGAGATGATTGTGGACTACAGGAAAAGGAGGACCCCAGAGCATGCCCCCATTCTCATCCACAGGGCTGTAGTGGAGCAGGTTGAGAGCTTCAAGTTCCTTGGCGTCCACATCACCAACAAACTAACATGGTCCAATAGTCGTGAAGAGGCAACTTTAAAACCTCCTCAGATCCTCAAAAGGTTTTACGGCTGCACCATCGAGAGCATCCTGACGGGTTGCATCACTGCCTGGTATCGCAACTGATCGGCCTCCGACCGCAAGGCGCTACAAAGGGTTGTGCATACGGCTCAGTACATCACTCGGGCCAAGCTTCCTGCCATCCAGGACCTCTATACCAGGATTTGTCAGAGGAAGGCCCTAAAAATGGTCAAAAACTCCATCCACTCTGGTCATAGACAGTTCTCTCTGCTACTGCACGGCAAGTAGTACCGGAGCGCCAAGTCGAGGTCCGAGAGGCTTCTAAACAGCTACTACCCCCAAGTCATAAGACTCCTGAAGAGCAGTTCACTGTAAGATCTACCTACACCTGTTGTATTCAGCATTTCACTGTAAGGTCTACTACACCTGTTGTATTCAGTATTTCACTGTAAGGTCTACTACACCTGTTGTATTCAGCAGTTGGTCTACTACACCTGTTGTATTTAGCATTTTACTGTAAGGTCCACTACACCTGTTGTATTCAGCATTTCACTGTGAGGTTTACTACACCTGTTGTATTCATCATTTCACTGTAAGGTCTACCTACACCTGTTGTATTCAGCATTTCCCTGTCAGGTCTACCTACACCTGTTGTATTCAGCATTTCCCTGTCAGGTCTACTACACCTGTTGTATTCAGCATTTCACTGTCAGGTCTACTACACCTGTTGTATTCAGCAGTTCACTGTCAGGTCTACTACACCTGTTGTATTCAGCATTTCACTGTATGGTCTACCTACACCTGTTGTATTCAGCATTTCCCTGTCAGGTCTACCTACACCTGTTGTATTCAGCATTTCACTGTGAGGTCTACTACACCTGTTGCATTCAGCATTTCCCTGTAAGGTCTACTACACCTGTTGTATTCAGCATTTCACTGTAAGGTCTACCTACACCTGTTGTATTCAGCAGTTCACTGTGAGGTCTACCTACACCTGTTGTATTCAGCAGTTCACTGTCAGGTCTACTACACCTGTTGTATTCAGCAGTTCACTGTAAGGTCTACTACACCTATTGTATTCAGCATTTCACTGTCAGGTCTACTACACCTGTTGTATTCAGCATTTCACTGTAAGGTCTACACCTGCTGTATTCAGCAGTTCACTGTGAGGTCTACCTACACCTGTTGTATTCAGCATTTCACTGTGAGGTCTACAACACCTGTTGTATTCAGCAGTTCACTGTGATGTCTACCTACACCTGTTGTATTCAGTGCATGTGACTAATACAAGTTGATTTGATTTGTGCTCTCCAGGTACAAAAGGACATTTAAAGTGCAGCAGGATGTTTGTTATCGAGAGATCTGTGAACCACCGCTGCCCAAGAAAAGTCCCAGTGAGTTACAACAATGTGAATAGAGGATATTACTGTACTGAAGGAAGTCATTCAAATATAATAACAATCCTCTTGTTTTCCCTTGTTTCAACAGACAGAAGAACCAACAGCCAATCATAATGGTTGGTGTTCTATGATACATGAAATGCTGACTGACCAGCCCTTAACCAACAGGTGTAGACCTCACAGTGAAATGCTGACTGACCAGCCCTTAACCAACAGGTGTAGACCTCACAGTGAAATGCTGACTGACCAGCCCTTAACCAACAGGTGTAGACCTCACAGTGAAATGCTGACTGACCAGCCCCTTAACCAACAGGTGTAGACCTCACAGTGAAATGCTGACTGACCAGCCCTTAACCAACAGGTGTAGATAGACCTCACAGTGAAATGCTGACTGACCAGCCCTTAACCAACAGGTGTAGACCTCACAGTGAAATGCTGACTGACCAGCCCTTAACCAACAGGTGTAGATATGCTGACTGACCAGCCCTTAACCAACAGGTGTAGACCTCACAGTGAAATGCTGACTGACCAGCCCTTAACCAACAGGTGTAGATATGCTGACTGACCAGCCCTTAACCAACAGGTGTAGACCTCACAGTGAAATGCTGACCGACCAGCCCTTAACCAACAGGTGTAGACCTCACAGTGAAATGCTGACCGACCAGCCCTTAACCAACAGGTGTAGACCTCACAGTGAAATGCTGACTGACCAGCCCTTAACCAACAGGTGTAGACCTCACAGTGAAATGCTGACTGACCAGCCTTTAACCAACAGGTGTAGACCTCACAGTGAAATGCTGACTGACCAGCCCTTAACCAACAGGTGTAGACCTCACAGTGAAATGCTGACTGACCAGCCCTTAACCAACAGGTGTAGACCTCACAGTGAAATGCTGACTGACCTCACAGTTAAATGCTGACTGACCAGCTCTTAACCAACAGGTGTAGACCTCACAGTGAAATGCTGACTGACCAGCCCTTAACCAACAGGTGTAGACCTCACAGTGAAATGCTGACTGACCAGCCCTTAACCAACAGGTGTAGACCTCACAGTGAAATGCTGACTGACCAGCCCTTAACCAACAGGTGTAGACCTCACAGTGAAATGCTGACTGACCAGCCCTTAACCAACAGGTGTAGACCTCACAGTGAAATGCTGACTGACCAGCCCTTAACCAACAGGTGTAGACCTCACAGTGAAATGCTGACTGACCAGCCCTTAACCAACAGGTGTAGACCTCACAGTGAAATGCTGACTGACCAGCCCTTAACCAACAGGTGTAGACCTCACAGTGAAATGCTGACTGACCAGCCCTTAACCAACAGGTGTAGACCTCACAGTGAAATGCTGACTGACCAGCTCTTAACCAACAGGTGTAGACCTCACAGTGAAATGCTGACTGACCAGCCCTTAACCAACAGGTGTAGACCTCACAGTGAAATGCTGACTGACCAGCCCTTAACCAACAGGTGTAGACCTCACAGTGAAATGCTGACTGACCAGCCCTTAACCAACAGGTGTAGACCTCACAGTGAAATGATGACTGACCAGCCCTTAACCAACAGGTGTAGACCTCACAGTGAAATGCTGACTGACCAGCCCTTAACCAACAGGTGTAGACCTCACAGTGAAATGCTGACTGACTTACAAGCTTTTTCCTCAATGATGCGGAGATAAAATAAGAAAATAAAAACATGAGAAATAAAACACACTTAGATGACCCCTGTTGTAAGATGACCCCTGTTGTAGGATGACCCCTGTTGTAGGATGACCCCTGTTGTAGGATGACCCCTGTTGTAGGATGACCCCTGTTGTAGGATGACCCCTGTTGTAGGATGACCCCTGTTGTAGGATGACCCCTGTTGACCCCTGTTGTCCAGAGATTGGCCTGTTGGATGACCCCTGTTGTAGGATGATCCCTGTTGTAGGATGACCCCTGTTGTAGGATGACCCCTGTTGTCCAGAGATTGGCCTGTTGGATGACACCTGTTGTAGAATGACCCCTGTTGTCCAGAGATTGGCCTGTTGGACGACCCCTGTTGTAGGATGACCCATGTTGTCCAGAGATTGGCCTGTTGGATGACCCCTGTTGTAGGATGACCCCTGTTGCCCAGGGATTGGCCTGTTGGATGACACATGTTGTCCAGAGATTGGCCTGTTGTAGCCCCAGCTTGAGTAAAGACTATCAAGCAACCAACTGGAACAATGAGAATTGGCTGCGCTCATCAATAATTAAATGTACTAGAAACAGTCCAGACCAGTGTAAAATCCAAACATGATTACGTACCTCATCACTTCCATGTTATCGGTTTAGTCTCTCAGCTCAGGAAAACGTGTATAGTAGGACTGTCTGTTTTATCACAAGCAAACGCTATCTAAAATATGGATGGATTGCTTTACCATGGTCTTACAATGCCCCCCCCAAAGATTCAACCGTTTTCCCTCAGCGGCAAAAACAACAACAATCACTACTGGAAAATAAGTGTCTGTTTTTAATGGTTCTAGACTCTAAAACCAACGTTACTGCTAGCTATCATGTAAATAGTGTTTATAGGCTGTTTTCTAGGTTAATATTTTAATAATAATAAATACATGTTTAAATCTACTTTTGTGGCATGTTTTTATTTCATCTGTATGTACAATTTCATTGTGCGTGAATGTCTAAAACTTACAGATGTTTTTATGTGAAACAAAGTAGACTCGACAATTGGAAAGGGTAGGGCGTCTATTTGGAGATTGCATATGAGTTCTCTGCATGCATTGCATTGTAACCCACCACGAGGTGTCTATATTGTATCAATGTGATCATATTTTGGATAGTCTCTGATTTTATTTAAGTTATAGTCTAATTAAGCAAAATGGGTCTTTTTTTGAATTAAGTAAACAGGCTAAACAGATCTGTTTAGGCCAAACAACATCTTAACCACACACCTGTAATGTAGTTAGAACACATTATGCTGTTCAGTATTGCTCGTTGTTTGTTATATGAGAGCCCATTATGCTGTTCAATATAACTTGTTTTATGTCTCCTTTTACAAAGTAGATTACCATTCATCTCCTCTGCACGCTCGAAAGCTTCCATTCAGGTTTCCCCCCCTCCGAAATTTGAAGACGTGTGCTTCCCAGACCATGCATCTTGTCATCATTGTGCACACACTGCTGATGAATAGGCCATAGAGATAGATAGAGGACTCATCTTTGTATCTGTGGCATTATAGCGTACGTGACAGCACGGTTTTGTGGAGTGATGGGTAACGACACTTTGTGGGAGGCAGTTGTTAATGTGTTCAGAGGGTTCCTGGTTCAAACCCAGGGTTGGGGCGAGTGATGAAATCAACACTGTTATATGGGACACCAGGAGGGATCAACCAGTGAAGTTGGAAGTCCCACCAAATCGACTACATTAAAATGGTGGAAGCCCTCAATGGCACTGCCCATGCTTAAGTGGCCTTTTGGCCGCTAGAGTCCTCTATTATTCTCTATGGTATAGGCACACACACATGCACCCCTCTTTGCCTCCCTCCCCAGGCCCCTCCTCTTTCCAATGAAATCTGAGATTGCAAAGGGAAGGTATAACGACCTGTGTGACTCTAGCCACAATAACGATTAACTACAATAGTGCAATTTACGGTTCACCTTCAGAATAAAAGTCCCTGATTTGAAAGTGATTGAAACAGATACAAATATTAGAATTGATTTATTTTATTTTACCTTTATTTAACCTTTATTTAACTAGGCAAGTCAGTTAAGAACACATTCTTATTTTCAATGACGGCCTAGGAACAGTGGGTTAACTGCCTGTTCAGGGGCAGAACGACAGATTTGTACCTTGTCAGCTCGGGGGGTTGAACTTGCAACCTCTATCCAGACATTACTAGTAGAGATGGACATGACAACAGAAAGCACACATGAACCTCTATCCAGACATTACTAGTAGAGATGGACATGCCTCCACATGTACCTCTATCCAGACATTACTAGTAGAGATGGACATGACAACAGAAAGCACACATGAACCTCTATCCAGACATTACTAGTAGAGATGGACATGACATCCAGACATTACTAGTAGAGATGGACATGACATCCAGATATTACTAGTAGAGATGACGGCCTAGGAACAGTGGGTTAACTGCCTGTTCAGGGGCAGAACAACAGATTTGTACCTTGTCAGCTCGGGGATTCGAACTTGCAACCTTTCGGTTACTAGTCCAATGCTCAAACCACTAGGCTACCCTGCCGCCCCATATTAACCGTACTCAGGAAACTAAATCTACAGTCTACACGTTTGAAAAAGTAGAACAATTATTTTCTGAAGCTAAATTTGTAGGGGTAACGTATCATAGAACACAAAGCACAAAGACATGGGATTTTCACCAGACACAGACCACTCATTTGTGCATTGACAGGTGCGATGGCAAGCATTCTCCTGTTGAAATCCCCCATTCCATATAAGTGTCTATCATCTCCACTAACTAGAGAGGATTATGACACAATAAGAGAGGGAAAGTGGTTTAGTGGTAGGCTATAGATGTCGATAACAATCTGGTTAAGATTTAGTGGTGGGATTATACACATTAAGACCTTCCTAATATTGAGCCCCCTTTTGCCCTCAAAACAGCCTCAATTCATCAGGGCATGGACTCTACAAGGTGTCGAAAGTGTTCCACAGGGATGCTGGGCCATCTTGACTCCCAATGCTTCCCACAGTTGTGTCAAGTTGGCTGGATGTCCATTGGGTGGTGGACCATTCTTGATACACACGGGGAAACTGTTGAGCGTGAAAAACCCAGCACCGTTGCAGTTCTTGACACAAACCGGTGCGCCTGGCACCTACTACCATACCCCGTTCAAAGGCACTTAAATATTTTGTCTTGCCCTTTCACCCTCTGAATGACACACACACAATCCATGTCTCAATTGTCTCAATGCTTCAAAATCCTTCCTTAACCTGTCTCCTCCCCTTCATCTCCACTGATTGAAGTGGATTTAACAAGTGCCATCAATAAGGAATCATAGCTTCACCTAGATTCACCTGGTCAGTGGGTGTCATGGAAAGAGCAGGTGTTCATAATGTTTTGTACAGTCAGTGTATATGTCTACAACAATTTGGTCAAATCTGGCTTAAAAAAAAAATGCATTTCACCTTTATTTAACCAGGTAGGCTAGTTGAGAACACCTTTATTTATTAACCAGGTAGGCCAGTTGAGAACACCTTTATTTATTAACCAGGAAGGCCAGTTGAGAACAAGTTCTCATTTACAACTGCGACCTGGTCAAGATAAAGCAAAGCAGTGCGACAAAAACAACAACACAGAGTTACACATGGAATAAACAAACATACAGTCAATAACACAATAGAATAAGTCTGTATACAGTGTGTGCAAATGAAGTAAGGAGGTAAGGCAATAAATAGGCCATAGTGGCGAAATAATTACAATTTAGCAAATTAACATTGGAGTGATAGATGTGCAAATGATGATGTGCAAGTAGAAATGCTGCTATCAATACTGGTGTGCAAAAGAGCAGAAAAACAATTATGGAGATGAGGTAGGTAGATAGTTGGATGGGCTATTTACAGATGTGCTGTGTACAGCTGCAGCGATCGGTAAGCTGCTCTGACAGCCGATGCTTGAAGATCGTGATGGAGATATGTCTCCAACTTCAGTGATTTTTGCATTTCGTTCCAGTCACTGGCAGCAGAGAACTGGAAGGAAAGGCGGCCAAAGTAGGTGTTGGCTTAATGAAACAATCATAATATTAAGTTATAGAATAATGAACTCCTTACAGCAATACCAAACTGAAATCAAGGGCATTCTGTACAGATTCGATATTGTCCTTGATTATGAATTCTGGCGTTGATGCCCAGAATGTAAAAACTGTCAGACCGAGGCAGTTGAGGTATCTATGTATGTTTGTTTTCCAAAGCAGTCCTTTCAGGCTAAAGAATTAACCAATTTTGTGACAAAGGTCTGTTGTATGAGTTGACAGAAAACACAGTACTTTAGAAATAGTAGTTTAGTTGTTTAGAAATATGTAGCTGAGTGATATAATTTTATGATACGCCTGTTTTGAATTACTCATGAAGTTAATGAAGTCATTTAATGAAATATATATTGCTTGAATCTCAGAGGTTTCATTGTGTGTTTCATGTCATCTGTTCAAAGTTGTGTTCTGTGAGTGTCACTGAGTAGAATGATAGCCCATTTCAAAGGGTGCACAGTCTCTAATTTAGGCTGTACACATCCAATATGTACTGTTTGTTCAATGCCCACTGTAGGCTGTATGCTTAATGTGTCTCATTTCACACTGGTTTTTTTTTCAGAGTCCCACAATAAGAGCTAATACTATAATATTTGTGTAAACTGTACAGAGTTCTGTTTTGTGAGTGTCACCGAGTAGGCTGATACCCCATTTCTTGGGTGCAACATCCATAGGTTAGGTTGTACAGTAAACATAAGTATGCTCACAATGCAATTCTACTACATCCACGGTACAATTGCAACTTATGTTTACTTGTTTTGTGTCAAATTAACAAATTATTGTCATTTGTTAAATTTATATAACAACTAGTCCAAATATGAAATGATTCCAATATTTATATCCGTTTGAATCACTTTCTTTTGGGGGACTTTTATTTTGAAAGCGAACCACTCAATCCACTATTTGGGAAGTATGCGGGAGGGCATGGGACAGAGAATTGTATAGTTCCGGTGGATAAAGTTGTGTATGTCAACTGTAGGGGCGCTCGTGTTTTTTTAAAAACCTTTATTTAACTAGGCAAGGTAGTTAAGAACAAATTCTTATTTACAATGAAGGCTTAACTGTCTTGTTCAGGGGCAGAACAACAGATTTTAACCTTGTCAGCTGGCCCCACGCTCTAACCACTAGGCTACCCTGCCGCTCCATGTTACTGGCGATCGGAAGTGTTTGGAGCGAGAGATGCAGGTTGAAGTGGCCAGAGTCAGGGTAGTGCAGGTGTTGTATGCTGAGGCAGTGAAGAAAGTAGAGGAGGATGGGTCAAGGGTGAGGGATCCTGAGAGGATCCCTGTGAGTAGTAGATCTGTGCCAGCACAGAGGGATAGGCCAACGAGTGATATATGCTTCAGTAAGGTTGGCTTCTTAAGAGTTCATAGCAATGGTTATCAACTGTACCACAGAAATGCAATGTAAATCACAGAAAATAGATGTTGTGGTGGAAGCTGCAGAGAACTATTTTGGTATATGAGATTTGACTTCAGAAGGGTTACAGGGTGTGTTGAGTGGTGGTGTCCCGTCCTTCCAGGTCGTTGGCACGGTGCAGGAACAAATAGGTTCAAAGTAGTGGAATGGGGCAGTGGGTTTTTAATGAGTGTAGGTGGCAGCTGCAGTGAATTACCTGGGTGTATAAGATTTTACTGCAGAACAATTTATGGGGTGGTGATTGTTATGAAATAGTGTTATATAGGTGTAGGGTTAGTTTGTGGTGTATTTTTTTCTTCTTCTCCTTTTTTAGGAACAGGAATAATGAAGAGAATTTCATGTAGATAGGCCTTGACTGGCCTTCCGCTTTAATGTTGGAGGTGGTGGTGTGTGTACCTTTAAATCGGATGTGATCCGCCAACCCCAGTGAAGAAGAAGTTCCCTATTGTGGCTAGCTTCACACAGGTGGAAGAACGGACCATGAAAAGATAGATATGTTATATAGTCGTGGAAGGAAAATCTGAACTATTTATATTTTCTAAAATGAAATAGATCAAAGTAATATAATACGTGTAAAAAAGATTGCGAATCTAGAATTGTAATTTAAACATTTACAAACTTGACAAGAACCGACAAAACCAAACGGTCGAGTCTGGTCGAAGTTAGCTTGTTCGGCTAATCAGTTAGCTAGCTAATCAACTATCAAGAAAAACGGCTAAACTCCAAACAAAAACAAAAAAAAAAATGATCGTTTAAACATCAAATCGTTTCCTTTTAGGAATTAACTTTTTGAGCTACGGATGAAAAAAAAAAAAAGTGTGAGAAAATCCCAAGTCGTGAAGAAACACAACAGCTAACAGCTACAACTGTAATGTTGTTGGGGCAACGGGGACTGGGTCTCCGCTGTGGTAACCCGTCGGTGTGTCGACGCTGGACGCCTTGGGTTCAGTGGCGCCTCGGGGGTTTCTTTCTCCTGCTGTTGCTGGAAGGGACCGTGTGTCTCGCCAACCCCAGCATTAGCACTGTCTCTGCTCTGGACATCAACAACCACCCCAGTGTCAACGTCTACATGAGTGAGGAGGAGGTCAGCAAGCTTTTGGGTAAGCACATATATATATATATATATATATATTATTTTTTTAATAAAGGACTTAATTAAAAAAACAGCTAACTAGCTAGCAGTTGGTTAGCTCATGTTAATCATAACTATTTAGTTAGGTATCGGGCATAGGAGTTCGTTTTACATGTATGTGGTACTGGTGTGTGTTGTGAGGGTGTACTGTATACTCCGGACTGCTTGTAAAGCAAACTGTCTAACTAACTAGTTAGCTAACGTTAACCAGCTAAGCTACACCGGTTAGGTAATAACTTCAGGTGAGTCCAAACAATATAGGCCTGCTGAGGAAGTGGTTTTCTTTTCCGAGTAACGTTAACTCATTCATAGACGGTAACAACCTTTTCAGAGCCTATTGACGGTAGTGTCTTCTGGACAGGGTAAATGATGTACGTTAACGCAATACTTACGGTAGTAATATATCTATGGTATATTGGCGATCACACAATGTAATGTGCATCCCGACACCTACTATGCGGGATGGAAACAGGAACCCCTCCCAGGACTGAACAGACCAGCGAGCCCACTTCTTAGAAGTGTATATATAAAAAATGAATCTGAGATCTTGTTAAAACAATCTCATAATGGTATGTCCATACTCACATGAGCCATATGAACCCATTGCATGAACAGTAGGCGATGGCCTAGCTTCTATGCTGTTTAATGAACATTCAATGGGGTCCTGTTTGACTGACTGTTCTTTGTGTTTGTGTTGTTACTGAAATTAGGCTATGCCTATGTTCTGACTACCAGTGTAATAACCATTATATCACTCGTGCAAAAACAGCCATCCTGTTCATTGGATGTTTTTAATATGGGGGTTTGTTAGCTAGCTAGAGATATGCACTAGAAGGTGGGACGGGTAGCAGTTTGGAAGCAGTCATTATCGTAGTGAGTGCCACGGCAATACTAGGCCTTTTTGGTGGAGCAACCATTTCCACAAGGACAGGAGAGAATAAACGTTGGAGCTGAGAGAAGCTCTAACAGCCTCTGGTAATATGGACTTGGTCCCATTTGGGATGGACTTGGTCCCATTTGGGATGGACTTGGGTCCCATTTGGGATGGACTTGGTCCCATTTGGGATGGACTTGGTCCCATTTGGGATGGACTTGGTCCCATTTGGGATGGACTTGGTCCCATTTGGGATTCACAGATGGACTTCACTTAAGGCTGGTTTTATTATTTTGACCTCCCCACATTATAATTGGAAGAAGTGTAAACTCTTAACTGCCTATTAGCTAGAAAGGCCAACTCCTAACACATGTGGTCTAGTAGCAGCTGGTTAAACAAAGATTAGCCGTGTGATGGAAAAAAATCATGTCCAAGTCAAGAAAGCTTTACCAGCAGCCAGTGGCATTGTACTCATGGCTTCTTGTTCAAACCCTATGCAGATAAATCAGTGAGTATAATTAGCTCCGAGTGTAAAAAGATTAGGAGTTAATAAAGTTGACATAAAGAACATTACCCATGTTTCTACAGTTGGTATGTTATTTAAAATGTATTTTATTCTGTTGCTAATATTCATAACATAAAATAAAATTTTAAAAAGTGATATTTCTTTTAAGTACTTAAAAGAAATATATCTATTTTTGTGGATCACCTGGTTGAATACCCCTTGCTGTAACATTATCTGTAGTTGTACTTACTTATGCATAGTGCTCTGGCTAGACGGGGCGGCAGGTAGCCTAGTGGTTAGAGCGTTGGGACTAGTTAACCGAAAGGTTGCAAGATCGAATCCCTGAGCTGACAAGGTAATAATTTGTCGTTCTGCCCCTGAACAAGGCAGTTAACCCACTGTTCCTAGGCCGTCATTGTAAATAAGAATTTGTTCTTAACTGACTTGCCTAGTTAAATAAAGTTATTTTTTAAATTGAATGTTTTTAATGTTTAAAAAATAATAATTTAGTAACATTTTTTGGGGGTACTTTTACCACCTTTTTTTCTCCCCAATTTTGTGATTTCCAATTGGTTGTTAGTCTTGTCCAATTGCTGCAACTCTAAAGATTTGGGAGAGGCGAAGGTCGAGAGCTATGCGTTCTCTGAAACACGACCCTGCCAACATGCACTGCTTCTTGACACACTGCTCGTTTAACCCGGAAGCCAGCTGCACCAAAGGTGTCGGGAGGAAACACTGTCTTGCTGCCGACCGAAGTCAGCTAGAGCGCAAGGAGTCGCTAGCGCATAATGGGACAAGGGAATCCCGGCTGGCCAAACCCTCCCCTAACCCGGGCGATGCTGGGCAATATGTGCTCCGCCTTATGGGTCTCCCGGAGACACAGCCTGGGAGCGAACCCAGGGATGTAGTGACCCCTCAAGCACTGTGATACAACGCCGTTGACCTCTGGGCCACTCTTGGAGACTCCTGGGCCACTCTTGGAGACTCCTGGGCCACTCTTGGAGACCTCTGGGCCACTCTTGGAGACCTCTGGGCCACTCTTGGAGACCTCTGGGCCACTCTTGGAGACCTCTGGGCCACTCTTGGAGACCTCTGGGCCACTCTTGGAGACCTCTGGGCCACTCTTGGAGACCCCTGGCTAGATATTTTAAGAGAAAGGGACAGATGATATAATTGAAATTAGCATAACAAAATGGTAAAAATGTAAGCATATCATGATGTATTCCTCTCATAAATGGGATGCGACTGAAATAGAGCGCATTTTAATTGTGCCGTTAGAACGCTGACCGTGGACATTTTGCCTGACAAATAACCTCGACCCCAAAATGTCATGACCATCACAGCCCTAATGTGGTTCTACTTCCCCATATCCTACCCAACTCCTGCAGCCGCTAGCTACTCTGTGACTCCTGCAGCCGCTAGCTACTCTGTGACTCCCGCAGCCGCTAGCTACTCTGTGACTCCCGCAGCCGCTAGCTACTCTGTGACTCCTGCAGCCGCTAGCTACTCTGTGACTCCTGCAGCCGCTAGCTACTCTGTGACTCCTGCAGCCGCTAGCTACTCTGTGACTCCTGCAGCCGCTAGCTACTCTGTGACTCCTGCAGCCGCTAGCTACTCTGTGACTCCTGCAGCCGCTAGCTACTCTGTGACTCCTGCAGCCGCTAGCTACTCTGTGACTCCTGCAGCCGCTAGCTACTCTGTGACTCCTGCAGCCGCTAGCTACTCTGTGACTCCTGCAGCCGCATATCCTTCTGACAGCCTGAGTACCAATCTGTTTTAGCTAATATTCCGATCCTTGTACTCTGTGTCATATGCCAACGTTTAGCATAACAGGAGTGTCAAGGAGTGAAACTATAGCAAAACAGACTGGTACATGGCTATTTCACCTTTGTTTAGGTAACAGGTGCTGCCTCTCTAAGCAGCAAGCAAAGTGATTGTGCAGATTTAGTGACTGAGAATGAAAGGGTAATTTGTAAGGGACTGTGATCCTTTGGGGAACAGACCTAGAGTTGGGCTTCTGTTCTACTACATAGATATCACATTAACATCAGGAGCTCCCGCCTTTTTATCATGGGGTTATGTCCTAAATGGCAGCCTATTCCCTACCTGGTGCTCAATGGGCCCTGGTCAAAAGTAGTGTACTACAAAGGGAATAGGGTGCCATTTTGGGGTCATCTCGAGGTTGGACGGAAAAAAATATTCAAGAGTTTTCTTGCTGCATATTGAATTCATTCCGTTAAAAATAGGACTTCTTTATTTAGGTTTTTCCACAAGAAGTGATTGTTTTGTCACCAAAACTGGTCGGCGTAGCAAGCACAGCTACCAGATATCGATCCTACCAGACACTAGTTGAATAAGGAGTATGCTTAGACCTGAGATCAACAGCAAAACCCTCTCGTCTCCTCTCTCTGACCCTGGACTCCAATAGAGACGACGTGTGTTCCTGCTTTCCACTCATCCCTCTCAGACGTTTCCTCTCCTTCTCTCTGGGGTCTCCAAAGCTCTGTAATTCATTTTACAGATACTTATCAGACTCCCTTTGCTGCAGGATTCACAGGAGTCACAGAGTAGCTAGCGGCTGCAGGAGTCACAGAGTAGCTAGCGGCTGCAGGAGTCACAGAGTAGCTAGCGGCTGCAGGAGTCACAGAGTAGCTAGCGGCTGCAGGAGTCACAGAGTAGCTAGCGGCTGCAGGAGTCACAGAGTAGCTAGCGGCTGCAGGAGTCACAGAGTAGCTAGCGGCTGCAGGAGTCACAGAGTAGCTAGCGGCTGCAGGAGTCACAGAGTAGCTAGCGGCTGCAGGAGTTGGGTAGGATATGGGGAAGTATAACCACATTAGGGCTGTGATGGTCATGACATTTTGGGGTCGAGGTTATTTGTCAGGCAAAATGTCCACGGTCAGCGTTCTAACGGCACAATTAAAATGCGCTCTATTTTCTCCTCTCATCTCTGTCTGCAGTACAACTGCGACCTGGTCAAGATAAAGCAAAGCAGTGTGACACAGACAACAACAACAACAGAGTTACACATGGAATAAACAAACATACAATAGAACAATCTGTATACAGTGTGTGTAAATGGAGTAAGGAGGTAAGGCAATAAATAGGCCATAGTAGTGAAGTAACTACAATTTAGCTAATTAACACTGGTGTGATAGATGTGCATATGATGATGTGTAAGTAAGCATTCACTAGAAACCAAACGGAAGCAAACAGAATGTGGAGGGACCGACCTGTCCAATATAAGCTCTTGTTTTTGTTGCAAAAAGTGTTTTTTCCGTTTGCAACCGTTTGGACTAATGAGTACACCCCGGTTGTGTCTCGTATTTCTCTGCTGCTTTTTGAATGCGGGAACATGATTGGCTGTATTTACATTACAATCAGTCTGCTCCAAATCCCTGGAGCTGACACACCATGTAAACAACGTTGGAGACGGAGTCTTAAGTAGTAATATGACGATAGTTACGTAAGACATAGGCCTACGTAGTGTAATATGGCGATAGTTACGTAAGACATAGGCCTACGTAGTGTAATATGACGATAGTTACGTAAGACATAGGCCTACGTAGTGTAATATGACGATGGCTACGTGAGACAGGCCTAAGTAGTGTAATATGACGATGGCTACGTGAGACATAGGCCTACGTAGTGTAATATGGCGATAGTTACGTAAGACATAGGCCTACGTAGTGTAATATGACGATAGTTACGTAAGACATAGGCCTACGTAGTGTAATATGACGATAGTTACGTAAGACATAGGCCTACGTACTGTAATATGGCCACAGTTTTAGAAAACACTTTTCCTTGTTGATACGAGGCCATCTGGATTGTCTCACATCAGGCTGAAAGGGAGGTTGTCAAATTTGGTTAGTCCTGTATGGTTGCGTTCTCCGTCTCCTGGTAGAGAAACATGAGTTTTTTGTTTTGGTAAAATCAAATCCAGCTGTATTCTAACCGTGAAAGGGATAAGGCAGGTTCCCTCGGAGGTGCTTTTTAGAAGTAGGTCTGTCAGGCAGTGTACCAGGGTCTTCTCTAAAGTACCTACAGGTAACACTGCCACAGAGAGGGGACAAAGACTCAGTCAGTGACATACATTTCTACATACATTTACAGCCCTTCTACCTACCTCTAGTGTTGTTGTCCGCTAGCCTGGTAGTGTGTCCCACCTCTAGTGTTGTTGTCCGCTAGCCTGGTAGTGTGTCCCACCTCTAGTGTTGTTGTCCGCTAGCCTGGTAGTGTGTCCCACCTCTAGTGTTGTTGTCCGCTAGCCTGGTAGGGTTCCCTCTCTTCCGGTTTCTTTGTTGCTTCCTGAGCAGTTGCGTTCTATTTCGGCCTTTCTGTTCAACAGCTGCGCTATACAGCCTACTAGGTGCCGTCCAGGGAACTACATATATATGTGTCCAGAGCATGGAGACAGGCCAGTACATCAGGAGACGTGGAGGAGACCGTAGGAGGGCTACAACCCAGCAGCAGGACCGCTACCTCCGCCTTTGTGCAAGGAGAAGCAGGAGGAGCACTGCCAGAGTCCTGCAAAATGACCTCCAGCAGGCCACAAATGTGCATGTGTCTGCTCAAACGGTCAGAAACAGACTCCATGAGGGTGGTAGGAGGGCATTTGCCAGAGAACACCAAGATTGGCAAATTCACCACTGGCACCCTGTGCTCTTCACAGATGAAAGCAGGTTCACACTGAGCACATGTGACAGTCTGGAGACGCCGTGGAGAACGTTCTGCTGCCTGCAACATCCTCCAGCATGACCGGTGTGGGGTGGCATTTCTTTGGAGGGCCGCACAGCCCTCCATGTGCTCGCCAGAGGTAGCCTGACTGCCATTAGGTACCGAGATGAGAACCTCAGACCCCTTGTGAGACCATATGCTGGTGCGGTTGGCCCTGGGTTCCTCCTAATGCAAGACAATGCTAGACCTCATGTGGCTGGAGTGTGTCAGCAGTTCCTGCAAGAGGAAGGCATTGATGCTATGGACTGGCCCGCACGTTTCCCAGACCTGAATCCAATTGAGCTCATCAGGGACATCATGTCTCGCTCCATCCACCAACGCCACGTTGCACCACAGACTGTCCAGGAGTTGGCAGATGCTTTAGTCCAGGTCTGGGAGGAGATCCCTCAGGAGACCATCCGTCACCTCATCAGGAGCATGCCCAGGCGTTGTAGGGAGGTCATACAGGCACGTGGAGGCCACACACACTACTGAGCCTCATTTTGACTTGTTTTAAGGACATTACATCAAAGTTGGATCAGCCTGTAATGTGGTTTTCCACTTTAATTTTGAGTGTGACTCCAAATCCAGACCTCCATGGGTTGATACATTTGATTTCCATTGATAATTTTTGTGATTTTGTTGTCAGCACATTCAACTATGTAAAGAAAATATTTAGATTTCATTCATTCAGATCTAGGATGTGTTATTTTAGTGTTCCCTTTATTTTTTGGAGCAGTGTATGTATATGTGTAAAGGTGTGTGTGTGTGTGTGTGTGTGTGTGTGTGTGTGTATATATTTATTTATTTATTTCAATGAAGTGATTCAGACCTGCATTAAACACATTGAATTGAAAGTGTATCATTGTGAATGGAAAATAGGAAAATTACTGTGAGCCACAAATGAAGTACCATTAATCTAGGATCAGTTTTGCCTTATAGATTATTACTGAATGAACAGGGGACCTGATCCTAGATCAGCATTCCCATTCTGAGAGGCTTCATGAATACAGGCCCTGACCTTCGTTCCCGGCACGTTCTACTATCATTCAGAAGAAAGACATCCAGGAAACTAATGTTAATTAACGAGAGAGAAGGAAAGCACGTACCAGACCATTCAGGTGAGGTGTGTCCTTAGTGGTCACTGGCACCATCAGGGCTGGAAGGTTGTGTTATGGACCAAAGAACCAGGGCTAGGAATGGTCAGGGACCTCACGATGCAATATTATTACAATACTGAGGTAACGATATGAATTGTAATTCTCGCGATTCTATATGTATTGTGATTTGAGAATGTGATTTAAAAAAAAAATATATTTTTTAGTGATTCGATGTTCCAAACATATTGCTCACCATGTCTGCTGCAGAGAGATTAAAAAAAATATGTTTTGATCAGTCATGGAAATATAAGTGCTGAAAACATATTGGCTCTCTATTTTAAGAGAATTTGGAGAACAAGCTATAAAGGAAAATACTGGGTTTTGGTGTCAGCTACAGTCAACAAGCACAAAAATAATATTCCGATATGTAACTGTATAATTTTCTCCACATCACTAGAATTCCTGAGGTTCATTGATATGCGAGAGCCTATGACACATTTGCACTGATACAAGTCTGACAGTCGATCCTGACAGTCGATCCTGACAGTTTTCGGTTTCTTTGTTGCGTTCTATTAGCCTGGTAGTGTTCCCCTCTGTTTCTTTGTTGCATTCTATTAGCCTGGTAGTGTTCCCCCTCTGTTTCTTTGTTGCATTCTATTAGCCTGGTAGTGTTCCCCCTCTGTTTCTTTGTTGCATTCTATTAGCCTGGTAGTGTTCCCCTCTGTTTCTTTGTTGCATTCTATTAGCCTGGTAGTGTTCCCCCTCTGTTTCTTTGTTGCATTCTATTAGCCTGGTAGTGTTCCCCCTCTGTTTCTTTGTTGCATTCTATTAGCCTGGTAGTGTTCCCCCTCTGTTTCTTTGTTGCATTCTATTAGCCTGGTAGTGTTTCCCCCTCTGTTTCTTTGTTGCATTCTATTAGCCTGGTAGTGTTCCCCCTCTGTTTCTTTGTTGCATTCTATTAGCCTGGTAGTGTTCCCCCTCTGTTTCTTTGTTGCATTCTATTAGCCTGGTAGTGTTCCCCTGGTAGTGTCTGTTTCTTTGTTGCATTCTATTAGCCTGGTAGTGTTCCCCCTCTCTTTCTTTGTTGCATTCTATTAGCCTGGTAGTGTTCCCCCTCTGTTTCTTTGTTGCATTCTATTAGCCTGGTATTCTATTAGCCTGGTAGTGTTCCCCTCTGTTTCTTTGTTGCATTCTATTAGCCTGGTAGTGTTCCCCCTGTTTCTTTGTTGCGTTCTATTAGCCTGGTAGTGTTCCCCTCTGTTTCTTTGTTGCATTCTATTAGCCTGGTAGTGTTCCCCCTCTGTTTTTGTTGCTTTAGCCTGGTAGTGTTCCCCCTCTGTTTCTTTGTTGCATTCTATTAGCCTGGTAGTGTTCCCCCTCTTTTCTTTGTTGCATTCTATTAGCCTGGTAGTGTTCCCCCTCTGTTTCTTTGTTGCATTCTATTAGCCTGGTAGTGTTCCCCCTCTGTTTCTTTGTTGCATTCTAATAATATTGCAACCAGAGTTGTACGTTGGGCCGATATTACTTGGCCAGTTTGGTTGAAATGCAGCTGATCGCTAGAGACCCCATTTACAATGGGTGTTTTTACGCAGTCCTTTCGACAGTGGTAGTCCTGGGCTGAGTGTTGGCCCCAGGAGGAGCTCTTTGTTTGTCAAAAGTCTCTGGTGCCTTTCAGGCTGGCACAATGCCTGGGTTGCTATCAGGTCTATATATATATATATATATATATATTACACCACTCTTTAACACACACTGCCTGCTGTTAACTGAAAGGAAGGAATGGATATGGAACCATGGTTATATAAAATAAATACATGGATACACATTCAGAGCATTGAACGTTCTAGTCAGTTATTTGGGAGTAAGGTTGTATTGGGATTCTATTTTCTCTTGTCTTTTCTTTTGGATAACTTTAAAAAATTGAGCCATCATGTCATGAGGAGAATCCCTCTGGGGATAAAGAGAGAGAACCAGACCTCTTCAAGGAACCCAGACATAGCCTTCAGAGAACCAGACCTCTTAATGTGAACCCGGGCTTTTCCTCCAGGCTTCGACACAGACCGCAGCATCACTAATTGTTTTCCCACATGACTGACAGGCTGGTGACTTGTCTCGTAAATCCTTCTGTTTGACACTGGGTGCTTTGCGAACTGTCTCCAGTTCCCTCATCACCTGGCGTTCTCTCCTCTCTTCTCCACCCACCTTGTCTGGTGGGGTTAAAGAGACCCCCATCTCCTCCTGGTGTCCTCTGGACAGACTCAGATCCCCATCTCCTCCTGGGTGCCCTCTGGACAGACTCAGATCCCCATCTCCTCCTGGTGTCCTCTCTGGACAGACTCAGATCCCCATCTCCTCCCGGTGTCCTCTCTGGACAGACTCAGATCCCCATCTCCTCCCGGTGTCCTCTCTGGACAGACTCAGATCCCCATCTCCTCCCGGTGTCCTCTCTGGACAGACTCAGATCCCCATCTCCTCCCAGACTCAGATCCCCATCTCCTCCCGTGTCCTCTCTGGACAGACTCAGATCCCCATCTCCTCCCGGTGTCCTCTCTGGACAGACTCAGATCCCCATCTCCTCCTGGTGTCCTCTCTGGACAGACTCAGATCCCCATCTCCTCCTGGTGTCCTCTCTGGACAGACTCAGATCCCCATCTCCTCCTGGTGTCCTCTCTGGACAGACTCAGACCCCCATCTCCTCCTGGTGTCCTCTCTGGACAGACTCAGATCCCCATCTCCTCCTGGGTGCCCTCTCTGGGCAGACTCGGATCCCCATCTGACCTGCAGATCTGTGTCCTGTCTGGACCTGCAGATCCCCATCTCCTCCCGGTGTCCTCTGACCTGCAGATCCCCATCTCCTCCTGTGTGTCCTCTCTGGTGTGACTCAGATCCCCATCTCCTCCTGATGTGTCCTGCAGATCTGTGTGACCTGCAGATCCCCATCTGTGTGTCCTCCTGCAGATCTGTGTGTGTCCTGCAGATCCTGCAGATCCTGTGTGTCCTGCAGATCTGTGTGTGTGTCCTGCAGATCTGTGTGTGTGTGTGTGTGTCCTGCAGATCTGTGTGTGTGTGTGACCTGCAGATGTGTGTGTGTGTGTGTCCTGCAGATCTGTGTGTGTGTGTGTCCTGCAGATCTGTGTGTGTGTGTGTCCTGCAGATCTGTGTGTGTGATCCTGCAGATCTGTGTGTGTCCTGCAGATCTGTGTGTGTGTGTCCTGCAGATCTGTGTGTGTGTGTCCTGCAGATGTGTGTGTGTCCTGCAGATCTGTGTGTGTGTCCTGCAGATCTGTGTGTGTGTGTCCTGCAGATCTGTGTGTGTGTGTGTGTCCTGCAGATCTGTGTGTGTGTGTGTGTCCTGCAGATCTGTGTGTGTGTGTGTGTCCTGCAGATCTGTGTGTGTGTGTGTGTCCTGCAGATCTGTGTGTGTGTGTCCTGCAGATGTGTGTGTGTCCTGCAGATCTGTGTGTCCTGTGTGTGTGTCCTGCAGATCTGTGTGTGTGTGTGTGTCCTGCAGATCTGTGTGTGTGTGTGTGCAGATCTGTGTGTGTGTGTCCTGCAGATCTGTGTGTGTGTGCAGATCTGTGTGTGTGTCCTGCAGATCTGTGTGTGTGTGTGTGTGTGTCCTGCAGATCTGTGTGTGTGTGTGTCCTGCAGATCTGTGTGTGTGTGTGTGCAGATCTGTGTGTGTGTGTCCTGCAGATCTGTGTGTGTGTCCGTGTCCTGCAGATCTGTGTGTGTGTGTGTGTCCTGCAGATCTGTGTGTGTGTCCTGCAGATCTGTGTGTGTGTGTCCTGCAGATCTGTGTGTGTGTGTGTCCTGCAGATCTGTGTGTGTGTGTGTCCTGCAGATCTGTGTGTGTGTCCTGCCTGCAGATCTGTGTGTGTGTGTGTCCTGCAGATCTGTGTGTGTGTGTGTCCTGCAGATCTGTGTGTGTGTGACCTGCAGATCTGTGTGTGTGTGTGTCCTGCAGATCTGTGTGTGTGTGTCCTGCAGATCTGTGTGTGTGTGTGTGTCCTGCAGATCTGTGTGTGTGTGTGTGTGTGTCCTGCAGATCTGTGTGTGTGTGTGTGTGTGACCCTGCAGATCTGTGTGTGTGTGTCCTGCAGATCTGTGTGTGTGTGTCCTGCAGATCTGTGTGTGTGTGACCTGCAGATCTGTGTGTGTGTGACCTGCAGATCTGTGTGTGTGTGTGTGTGACCTGCAGATCTGTGTGTGTGTGTGTGTCCTGCAGATCTGTGTGTGTGTGTGTGTCCTGCAGATCTGTGTGTGTGTGTGTGTGTCCTGCAGATCTGTGTGTGTGTGTGCAGATCTGTGTGTGTGTGTGTCCTGCAGATCTGTGTGTGTGTGTGTGTGACCTGCAGATCTGTGTGTGTGTGTGTGTGTGTGTGTGTGACCTGCAGATCTGTGTGTGTGTGTGACCTGCAGATCTGTGTGTGTGTGTGTGTGTGTGTGACCTGCAGATCTGTGTGTGTGTGTGTGACCTGCAGATCTGTGTGTGTGTGCAGATCTGTGTGTGTGTGTGTGACCTGCAGATCTGTGTGTGTGTGTGTCCTGCAGATCTGTGTGTGTGTGTGTGAGATCTGTGTGTGTCTGTGTGTGTGTGACCTGCAGATCTGTGTGTGTGTGTGTGATCTGTGTGTGTGACCTGCAGATCTGTGTGTGTGTGACCTGTGATCTGTGTGTGTGTGTGTCCTGCAGATCTGTGTGTGTGTGTGTGACCTGCAGATCTGTGTGTGTGTGTGACCTGCAGATCTGTGTGGTGTGTGACCTGCAGATCTGTGTGTGTGTGACCTGCAGATCTGTGTGTGTGTGTGTGTCCTGCAGATCGGTGTGTGTGTGTGACCTGCAGATCTGTGTGTGTGTGTGTGTCCTGCAGATCTGTGTGTGTGTGTCCCTCCTGCAGATCTGTGTGTGTGTGACCTGCAGATCTGTGTGTGTGTGTGTGTGTGTGACTGCAGATCTGTGTGTGTGCAGATGTGTGTGTGTGTCCTGCAGATCTGTGTGTGTGTGACCTGCAGATCTGTGTGTGTGACCTGCAGATCTGTGTGTGTGTGTGTGTGTGACCTGCAGATCTGTGTGTGTGTGTGTCTGTGTGTGTCCTGCAGATCTGTGTGTGTGTGTGTGTGACCTGCAGATCTGTGTGTGTGTGTGACCTGCAGATCTGTGTGTGTGTGTGTGTGACCTGCAGATCTGTGTGTGTGTGTGTGTCTGTGTGTGTGTGTGCAGATCTGTGTGTGTGTGTCCTGCAGATCTGTGTGTGTGTGTGTGTGTGCAGATCTGTGTGTGACCTGCAGATCTGTGTGTGTGTGACCTGCAGATCTGTGTGTGTGTGACCTGCAGATCTGTGTGTGTGTGACCTGCAGATCTGTGTGTGTGTGTGCAGATCTGTGTGTGTGTGACCTGCAGATCTGTGTGTGTGACCTGCAGATCTGTGTGTGTGTGACCTGCAGATCTGTGTGTGTGTGTGTGTCCTGCAGATCTGTGTGTGTGTGTGTGTGTCCTGTGACCTGTGATCTGTGTGTGTGTGACCTGTCTGTGTGTGTGTGTCCTGCAGATCTGTGTGTGTGTGACCTGCAGATCTGTGTGTGTGTGTGCAGATCTGTGTGTGTGTCCTGTGTGTCCTGCAGATCTGTGTGATGTGTGTGTGTGTGTCCTGCAGATCTGTGTGTGTGTGTCCTGCAGATCTGTGTGTGTGTGTGTCCTGCAGATCTGTGTGTGTGTGACCTGCAGATCTGTGTGTGTGTGTGTCCTGCAGATCTG
The DNA here is from genome assembly GCF_018296145.1 of Oncorhynchus tshawytscha. Lineage (NCBI taxonomy): Eukaryota > Metazoa > Chordata > Actinopteri > Salmoniformes > Salmonidae > Oncorhynchus > Oncorhynchus tshawytscha. The sequence goes on from NC_056433.1 coordinate 86,362,336, forward strand.
TGTGTGTGACCTGCAGATCTGTGTGTGTGTGACCTGCAGATCTGTGTGTGTGTGTGTCCTGCAGATCTGTGTGTGTGTGTGTGTGACCTGCAGATCTGTGTGTGTGTGTGACCTGCAGATCTGTGTGTGTGTGTGTGTCCTGCAGATCTGTGTGTGTGTGTGTCCTGCAGATCTGTGTGTGTGTGTGACCTGTAGTCTGTGTGTGTGTGACCTGTAGATCTGTGTGTGTGTGACCTGCAGATCTGTGTGTGTGTGTGAGATCCTGTTGATCTGTGTGTGTGTGACCTGTAGATCTGTGTGTGTGTGTGTGTGTGTGTGACCTGCAGATCTGTGTGTGTGTGTGTGTGTGTGTGTGCAGATCTGTGTGTGTGTGTGTGTGACCTGCAGATCTGTGTGTGTGTGACCTGCAGATCTGTGTGTGTGTGACCTGCAGATCTGTGTGTGTGTGACCTGCAGATCTGTGTGTGTGACCTGCAGATCTGGTGTGTGTCACCTGTAGATCTGTGTGTGTGTGTGTCCTGCAGATCTGTGTGTGTGTGTGTGTGTCCTGCAGATCTGTGTGTGTGTGTCCTGCAGATCTGTGTGTGTGTGTGTGTGTGTGTGTCCTGCAGATCTGTGAATGTGTCCTGCAGATCTGTGTGTGTGTCCTGCAGATCTGTGTGTGTGACCTGTAGATCTGTTTGTGTGTGTGTCACCTGTAGATCTGTACATATCTGTGTGTGTGTGTGACCTGCAGATCTGTGTGTGTCCTGCAGATCTGTGTGTGTGCGTGTCCTGCAGATCTGTGTGTGTGTGTGACCTCCTGAGGTCTGTGTGTGTGTGGTGTCTGTGTGTCCTGCAGATCTGTGTGTGTCCTGCAGATCTGTGTGTGTCCTGCAGATCTGTGTGTGTCCTGCAGATCTGTGTGTGTGTGTCCTGCAGATCTGTGTGTGTCCTGCAGATCTGTGTGTGTGTCCTGTAGATCTGTGTGTGTGACTTGCAGATCTCTGTCTGTGTGTGGTGTATGTGTGCGTGTCCTGCAGATGTGTGTGTGTGTGTCCTGCAGATCTGTGTGTGTATGTGTCCTGCAGATCTGTGTGTGTGTGGTGTGTGTGTGTCCTGCAGATCTGTGTGTGTCCTGCAGATCTGTGTGTGTGTGTCTGCAGATCTGTGTGTGTGTGTGTGTGTGTCCTGCAGATCTGTGTGTGTGTGTGTGTGTGTGTGTGTCCTGCAGATCTGTGTGTGTGTGACCTGCAGATCTGTGTGTGTGTGTGACCTGCAGATCTGTGTGTGTGTGACCTCCAGATCTGTGTGTGTGTGACCTCCAGATCTGTGTGTGTGTGACCTGCAGATCTGTGTGTGTGTGACCTGCAGATCTGTGTGTGTGTGACCTGCAGATCTGTGTGTGTGACCTGCAGATCTGTGTGTGTGTGTGACCTGCAGATCTGTGTGTGTGTGTGTGACCTGCAGATCTGTGTGTGTGTGTGTGACCTGCAGATCTGTGTGTGTGTGTGTGACCTGCAGATCTGTGTGTGTGTGTGTGACCTGCAGATCTGTGTGTGTGTGTGACCTGCAGATCTGTGTGTGTGTGTGTGTGTGCAGATCTGTGTGACCTGTCTGTGTGTGACCCTGCAGATCTGTGTGTGTGTGTGTGACCTGCAGATCTGTGTGTGTGTGTGTGACCTGCAGATCTGTGTGTGTGTGTGTGTGACCTGCAGATCTGTGTGTGTGTGTGTGCACCTGCAGATCTGTGTGTGTGTGTGTGACCTGCAGATCTGTGTGTGTGTGTGTGACCTGCAGATCTGTGTGTGTGTGTGTGTGTGACCTGCAGATCTGTGTGTGTGTGTGTGACCTGCAGATCTGTGTGTGTGTGACCTGCAGATCTGTGTGTGTGTGTGTGTGACCTGCAGATCTGTGTGTGTGTGTGACCTGCAGATCTGTGTGTGTGTGTGTGTGACCTGCAGATCTGTGTGTGTGTGTGTGTGTGACCTGCAGATCTGTGTGTGTGTGTGTGACCTGCAGATCTGTGTGTGTGTGATGTGTGTGTGTGTGACCTGCAGATCTGTGTGTGTGTGTGACCTGCAGATCTGTGTGTGTGTGACCTGCAGATCTGTGTGTGTGTGTGTGACCTGCAGATCTGTGTGTGTGTGTGTGTGTGTGTGTGTGATCTGTGTGTGTGTGTCACCTGCAGATCTGTGTGTGTGTGTGACCTGCAGATCTGTGTGTGTGTGACCTGCAGATCTGTGTGTGTGTGTCACCTGCAGATCTGTGTGTGTGTGTGACCTGCAGATCTGTGTGTGTGTGTGATGACCTGCAGATGTGTGTGTGTGACCTGCAGATCTGTGTGTGTGTGACCTGCAGATCTGTGTGTGTGTGTGTGACCTGCAGATCTGTGTGTGTGTTTGTGTGACCTGCAGATCTGTGTGTGTGTGTGTGACCTGCAGATCTGTGTGTGTGACCTGCAGATCTGTGTGTGTGTGTGACCTGCAGATCTGTGTGTGTGACCTGCAGATCTGTGTGTGTGACCTGCAGATCTGTGTGTGTGTGTGTGTGTGTGTGTGTGTGTGTGTGTGTCACCTGCAGATCTGTGTGTGTGTGTGTGTGTGTGTGTGTCACCTGCAGATCTGTGTGTGTGTGTGACCTGCAGATCTGTGTGTGTGTGTGTGACCTGCAGATGTGTGTGTGTGACCTGCAGATCTGTGTGTGTGTGACCTGCAGATCTGTGTGTGTGTGTGACCTGCAGATCTGTGTGTGTGTTTGTGTGACCTGCAGATCTGTGTGTGTGTGTGTGACCTGCAGATCTGTGTGTGTGACCTGCAGATCTGTGTGTGTGTGTGTGACCTGCAGATCTGTGTGTGTGACCTGCAGATCTGTGTGTGTGACCTGCAGATCTGTGTGTGTGTGTGTGTGTGTGTGTGTGTGTGTGTGTGTGACCTGCAGATCTGTGTGTGTGTGTGTGTGTGTGTGACCTGCAGATCTGTGTGTGTGTGTGACCTGCAGATCTGTGTGTGTGTGTGTGACCTGCAGATCTGTGTGTGTGTGACCTGCAGATCTGTGTGTGTGTGTGTGACCCAGCAGATCTGTGTGTGTGTGTGTGTGTGTGTGACCTGCAGATCTGCGTGTGTGTGACCTGCAGATCTGTGTGTGTGTGACCTGCAGATCTGTGTGTGTGTGTGACCTGCAGATCTGTGTGTGACCTGCAGATCTGTGTGTGTGACCTGCAGATCTGTGTGTGTGACCTGCAGATCTGTGTGTGTGTGACCTGCAGATCTGTGTGTGTGTGTGTGACCTGCAGATCTGTGTGTGTGTGTGTGTGACCTGCAGATCTGTGTGTGTGTGTGTGACCTGCAGATCTGTGTGTGTGTGTGACCTGCAGATCTGTGTGTGTGTGATCCCTGCAGATCTGTGTGTGTGTGTGTGACCTGCAGATCTGTGTGTGTGTGTGTGTGTGTGACTGCAGATCTGTGTGTGTGTGTGTGTGACCTGCAGATCTGTGTGTGTGTGTGTGTGTGTGTGTGACCTGCAGATCTGTGTGTGTGTGTGTGTGACCTGCAGATCTGTGTGTGTGTGTGACCTGCAGATCTGTGTGTGTGTGACCTGCAGATCTGTGTGTGTGTGACCTGCAGATCTGTGTGTGTGTGTGTGACCTGCAGATCTGTGTGTGTGTGTGTGACCTGCAGATCTGTGTGTGTGTGTGTGCAGATGTGTGTGTGTGTGTGACCTGCAGATCTGTGTGTGTGTGTGACCTGCAGATCTGTGTGTGTGTGTGTGTGTGTGTGTGACCTGCAGATCTGTGTGTGTGACCTGCAGATCTGTGTGTGTGTGTGTGTGTGTGATCTGTGTGTGTGACCTGCAGATCTGTGTGTGTGACCTGCAGATCTGTGTGTGTGACCTGCAGATCTGTGTGTGTGACCTGCAGATCTGTGTGTGTGTGTGTGTGTGTGTGACCTGCAGATCTGTGTGTGTGTGTGACCTGCAGATCTGTGTGTGTGTGTGTGACCTGCAGATCTGTGTGTGTGTGTGTGACCTGCAGATCTGTGTGTGTGTGTGTGTGTGTGTGTGACCTGCAGATCTGTGTGTGTGTGTGTGACCTGCAGATCTGTGTGTGACCTGCAGACCTGTGTGTGACCTGCAGACCTGTGTGTGACCTGCAGACCTGTGTGTGACCTGCAGACCTGTGTGTGACCTGCAGACCTGGTCCCTGCAGACCTGTGTGTGACCTGCAGACCTGTGTGTGTGTGTGTGACCTGCAGATATGTGTGTGCGCCCACACGTGTTTGTGGTTTCTAAATTCTCATAATACTAGCCTGTTGTGGCTTGATGTTTCACCATAGAGCCCCTTCAAATCAATTTCCAAATCAAATGAACACTGACCAGCTCTCCCACCAGCGCCCCAGGCAGCAGCTCTTTGAAGTTGACCTGGAAGTGGAGTCCCCTCTGAAAGTGTTTTACTGCCTCTGACCCCAGCCTCTGACCACTAGCGCTAATCTCCCACTCCCCTGGTTGGTATTAGGACTGATGCGGGGGATCTGTGTGTGACCTGCAGATCTCTTACACAGAAGACCATCTGTGTGGAGGGGGCAGATCTGTGTGTGTCTCTTACACAAAAGACCATCTGTGTGGAGGGGGTCTCTTACACAGAAGACCATCTGTGTGGAGGGGGTCTCTTACACAGAAGACCATCTGTGTGGAGGGGGTTCTCTTATACAGAATACCGTCTGTGTGGAGGGGGGTCTCTTATACAGAAGACCGTCTGTATGGAGGGGATCTCTTATACAGAAGACCGTCTGTGTGGAGGGGGTTTCACCATAGAGCCCCTCTCTTTCCATACAGAAGACCAGTCTGTATGGAGGGGCATCTCTTATACAGAAGACCGTCTGTATGGAGGGGGCCTCTTATACAGAAGACCGTCTGTATGGAGGGGATCTCTTATACAGAAGACCGTCTGTATGGAGGGGTTCTCTTATACAGAATACCGTCTGTGTGGAGGGGGGGTCTCTTATACAGAAGACCGTCTGTATGGAGGGGATCTCTTATACAGAAGACCGTCTGTATGGAGGGGATCTCTTATACAGAAGACCGTCTGTGTGGAGGGGGGGGGATCTCTTATACAGAAGACAGTCTGTGTGGAGGGGGGGGGGTCTCTTATACAGAAGACCGTCTGTGTGGAGGGGGTCTCTTATACAGAAGACCGTCTGTGTGGAGGGGGGGGTCTCTTACAAGTTTTAAGAGGTAATTTATTACTAAGGTTGGTATGCTAATGAGGTCCAAACACCCCGTATGTTGACAAGATGGTCTACCCCAAACACCCCCAACTATACAAGGCAGTGGTCTGCTCCTTTATTTTCACAAAACACCAGATAGACTCAATTTTTACTCTGTACCAGTATCACTATTGTACATTCTCAGCCAAGTGTGAACCAAACATTCCTCAAAGGTTCAACCAAGAGCCATAACAAATTCTTAAACGGCTCACTTGATCAACAAACGCCTTCGCCCAGTTAGTTGTGGTTACCCCAATGTAAATATCTAGGCTACGATTCAGCACTTAATTCTCCGCTTATAACAACTTCTAGTCCGAGGACGCATCTGAATATTTAAAATGTTTCTCTCTTATTTTCTCTGTACTGATGTGTGAGAGACCTGGACACTGGGACTAGGCATCCACTATGTTGATGTGAGAGACCTGGACACTGGGACTAGGCATCCACTATGTTGATGTTAGAGACCTGACACTGGGACTAGCCATCCACTATGTTGATGTGAGAGACCTGACACTGGGACTAGGCATCCACTATGTTGATGTTAGAGACCTGACACTGGGACTAGCCATCCACTATGTTGATGTGAGAGACCTGACACTGGGACTAGCCATCCACTATGTTGATGTTAGAGACCTGACACTGGGACTAGGCATCCACTATGTTGATGTGAGAGACCTGACACTGGGACTAGCCATCCACTATGTTGATGTGAGAGACCTGGACACTGGGACTAGGCATCCACTATGTTGATGTGAGAGACCTGGACACTGGGACTAGGCATCCACTATGTTGATGTGAGAGACCTGGACACTGGGACTAGGCATCCACTATGTTGATGTGAGAGACCTGGACACTGGGACTAGGCATCCACTATGTTGATGTGAGAGACCTGGACACTGGGACCAGGTGTCCACTATGTTGATGTGAGAGACCTGGACACTGGGACTAGGCATCCACTATGTTGATGTGAGAGACCTGGACACTGGGACTAGGCATCCACTATGTTGATGTGAGAGACCTGGACACTGGGACTAGGCATCCACTATGTTGATGTGAGAGACCTGGACACTGGGACTAGGCATCCACTATGTTGATGTGAGAGACCTGGACACTGGGACTAGGCATCCACTATGTTGATGTGAGAGACCTGGACACTGGGACTAGGCATCCACTATGTTGATGTTAGAGAGACCTGATGTTAGAGAGACCTGGACACTGACTAGGCATCCACTATGTTGATGTGAGAGACCTGGACACTGGGACTAGGCATCCACTATGTTGATGTTAGAGAGACCTGGACACTGGGACTAGGCATCCACTATGTTGATGTGAGAGACCTGGACACTGGGACTAGGCATCCACTATGTTGATGTGAGAGACCTGGACACTGGGACTAGGCATCCACTATGTTGATGTGAGAGACCTGGACACTGGGACTAGCCATCCACTATGTTGATGTGAGAGACCTGGACACTGGGACTAGGCATCCACTATGTTGATGTGAGAGACCTGGACACTGGGACTAGGCATCCACTATGTTGATGTGAGAGACCTGGACACTGGGACTAGGCATCCACTATGTTGATGTTAGAGAGACCTGGACACTGGGACTAGGCATCCACTATGTTGATGTGAGAGACCTGGACACTGGGACTAGGCATCCACTATGTTGATGTGAGAGACCTGGACACTGGGACTAGCCATCCACTATGTTGATGTGAGAGACCTGGACACTGGGACTAGGCATCCACTATGTTGAAGTGAGAGACCTGGACACTGGGACTAGGCATCCACTATGTTGATGTGAGAGACCTGGACACTGGGACTAGGCATCCACTATGTTGATGTGAGAGGCCTGGACACTGGGACTAGGCATCCACTATGTTGATGTTAGAGAGACCTGGACACTGGGACTAGCCATCCACTATGTTGATGTTAGAGAGACCTGGACACTGGGACTAGGCATCCACTATGTTGATGTGAGAGGCCTGGACACTGGGACTAGGCATCCACTATGTTGATGTGAGAGACCTGGACACTGGGACTAGCCATCCACTATGTTGATGTGAGAGACCTGGACACTGGGACTAGGCATCCACTATGTTGATGTGAGAGACCTGGACACTGGGACTAGCCATCCACTATGTTGATGTGAGAGACCTGGACACTGGGACTAGCCATCCACTATGTTGATGTTAGAGAGACCTGGACACTGGGACTAGGCATCCACTATGTTGATGTTAGAGAGACCTGGACACTGGGACTAGGCATCCACTATGTTGATGTTAGAGAGACCTGGACACTGGGACTAGGCATCCACTATGTTGATGTGAGAGACCTGGACACTGGGACTAGGCATCCACTATGTTGATGTGAGAGACCTGGACACTGGGACTAGGCATCCACTATGTTGATGTTAGAGAGACCTGGACACTGGGACTAGGCATCCACTATGTTGATGTGAGAGACCTGGACACTGGGACTAGGCATCCACTATGTTGATGTTAGAGACCTGGACACTGGGACTAGGCATCCACTATGTTGATGTGAGAGACCTGGACACTGGGACTAGGCATCCACTATGTTGATGTGAGAGACCTGGACACTGGGACTAGCCATCCACTATGTTGATGTTAGAGAGACCTGGACACTGGGACTAGCCATCCACTATGTTGATGTTAGAGAGACCTGGACACTGGGACTAGCCATCCACTATGTTGATGTTAGAGAGACCTGGACACTGGGACTAGCCATCCACTATGTTGATGTGAGAGACCTGGACACTGGGACTAGCCATCCACTATGTTGATGTGAGAGACCTGGACACTGGGACTAGCCATCCACTATGTTGATGTTAGAGAGACCTGGACACTGGGACCAGGTGTCCACTATGTTGATGTGAGAGACCTGGACACTGGGACTAGCCATCCACTATGTTGATGTTAGAGAGACCTGGACACTGGGACCAGGTGTCCACTATGTTGATGTGAGAGACCTGGACACTGGAACTAGCCATCCACTATGTTGATGTTAGAGAGACCTGGACACTGGGACTAGCCATCCACTATGTTGATGTTAGAGAGACCTGGACACTGGGACTAGCCATCCACTATGTTGATGTGAGAGACCTGGACACTGGGACTAGCCATCCACTATGTTGATGTTAGAGAGACCTGGACACTGGGACTAGCCATCCACTATGTTGATGTGAGAGACCTGGACACTGGGACTAGCCATCCACTATGTTGATGTTAGAGAGACCTGGACACTGGGACTAGCCATCCACTATGTTGATGTGAGAGACCTGGACACTGGGACTAGCCATCCACTATGTTGATGTGAGAGACCTGGACACTGGGACTAGCCATCCACTATGTTGATGTTAGAGAGACCTGGACACTGGGACTAGCCATCCACTATGTTGATGTGAGAGACCTGGACACTGGGACTAGGCATCCACTATGTTGATGTGAGAGACCTGGACACTGGGACTAGGCATCCACTATGTTGATGTTAGAGAGACCTGGACACTGGGACTAGCCATCCACTATGTTGATGTGAGAGACCTGGACACTGGGACTAGCCATCCACTATGTTGATGTGAGAGACCTGGACACTGGGACCAGGTGTCCACTATATTGCGTTCACCTGTCCTGTGTTTTCAGCTCAGTCCAGTTAATTTATGAAGTTTCTCACAGACACTGATCAGTGTTCCGTTCATACCATTGCTCCACAACAGAAAGAAAGGAAACCAGTGTTTATTTGTCTGACCTCAGTCCAAATGTTGGGACATATGCTGTTGGGACATATGCTGTTGGGACATATGCTGTTGGGACATATGCTGTTGGGACATATGCTGTGGGAGGTATCGATAGTTAACATATCGCAATATTATTTTGGACGATGCTACTTTTGTCTTGTAGTATCGATTTATTTGTATTTAAGTCTGAAGTTTATATACACCTTAGCCAAATACAGTTAAACTCAGTTTTTCACAATTCCTGACATTTTAATCCTAGTAACAATTATCTGTTTTTAGGTCAGTTAGGATCACCACTATTTTAAGAATGTGAAATGTCAGAATAATAGTAGAGAGAATGTTTTACATCAGCTTTTATTTCTTCCATCACATTCCCAGTGGGTCAGAAGTTTACATAAACAATGCTACCAACTACTAATTGAGTTGTTTGACTTGGGTCAAATGTTTCAAGTAGCCTTCCACAAGCTTCCCACAATAAGTTGGGTGAATTTTGGCCCATTCCTCCTGACAGAGCTGGTGTAACTGAGTCAGGTTTGTAGGCCTCCTTGCTCGCACACGCTTTTTCAGTTCTGCCCACAACTTTTCTATAGGATTGAGTTCAGGGCTTTGTGATTGCCACTCCAATACCTTGACTTTGTTGTCCTTAAGCCCATTTGCCACAACTTTGGAAGTGTGCTTGGGGTCAGACCCATTTGCGACCAAACTTTAACTTCCTGACTGATGTCTTGAGATGTTGCTTCAATATATCCACATAATTTTCCTACCTCATGATGCCATCTATTTTGTGAAGTGCACCAGTCCCCCCTGCAGCAAAGCACCCCCACAACATGATGCTGCCACCCACGTACTTCACGGTTGGGATGGTGTTCTTCGGCTTGCAAGCATCCCCCTTTTTCCTCCAAACACAACGATGTTCATTATAGCCAAACACTTCTATTTTTGTTTCCTCAGACCAGAGGACATTTCTTTGTCCCCATGTGTAGTTGCAAACCATAGTCCGGCTTCTTTATGGCGGTTTTGGAGCAGTGGCTTCTTCCTTGTTTTACTGTGGATATAGGTACTTTTATACCTGTTTCCTCCAGCATCTTCACAAGGTCCTTTGCTGTTGTTCTGGGATTGATTTGCACGTTTCGCACCAAAGTACGTTAGTCTCTAGAAGACAAAACGCGTCTCCATCCTGAGCGGTATGACGGCTGTGTGATCCCATGATGTTTATACATGCGTACTATTGTTTGTATAGATGAATGTGGTACCTTCAGGTGTTTTGACATTTCTCCCAAGGATGAACCAGACTTGTGGCGGTCTACAATTTTTTTCTGAAGTCTTGGATGACTTCTTTTGATTTCCCCATGATGTCAAGCAAAGAGGCATTGAGTTTGAAGGCAGGCCTTGAAATACATCCACAGGTACACCTCCAATTGACTCAAATGAAGTCAATTAGCCTATCTTCAAGCTTCAGACATCATTTTCTGGAATTTTCCAAGCTGTTTAAAGGCACATTCAACTTAGTGTATGTAAACTTCTGACCCACTGGAATTGTGATACAGTGAATTATAAGTGAAATAATCTGTCTGTAAACAATTGTTGGGAAAATGACTTGTGTCATGAACAAAGTAGATGTCCTAACCCACTTGCCAAAACTATAGTTTGTTAATAAGACATTTGTGGAGTGGTTGAAACACTTAGTTTGTAGTCATTAAAACTAGTTTATGTCAACTTCTGACTTCAACTGTATTTTCTTTGCTAGGTAGCTTTAGCTTACACTAGTAGGCTTTACCTGCACTAAAACTCCAGTGTTTTTAATCCTATACTATACTATTCCTGTTCTCCATCTTCTTTTTAAATACTGAACCAACATGTTTTCAGTACTTTTATTTCCATGACTGAAACTTATTTTCTAATTCTCTTTCTTGTCTCTACAGCAGACATGTGGAGGGGAGGATGAGAGGGTAGGAGAGGAGGGTAGAAAAGGAGAGGAGGGGAGATGAGAGGAGAGGAGGGTAGAAAAGGAGAGGAGGGGAGAGGAGAGGAGAGGAGGGTAGAAAAGGAGAGGAGATGAGATGAGAGGAGAGGCGATGGGGCAACAAAGCATCATGGGGGTTGTTTAGGGTTGATAGTTTGAAGCAGGCTAACGGTAGTTATTCCAGGACGTTGGTAATGGGAGTTACATCAGGAAGGGGGTTAAGGGTCGAGTAGTACCGGGGTAGCCTCGTTCACCCAAATCATTAAATGACTTTGTTTCCTTACCTTGAAAGCTGGAGAAACTGCAATCCAAACATTTGCATTTGTTTACCTCGCCTCACTGTCCCATAGCTTTAGCCCTGTTACGCTGCCGAGCCTGCCCAGATTATCTGTCTGGAGGGGCCAGACGGGGACTCGGTGTTTATCTCCTGTGCTCGCACGGATGGAGGCTCTGCTTAGAAAGAGACTCTGGGAGGTGCAGTTACACAGGAAAGTCTTTGTTCTACCTACCTACCTACCTGGCTGGGCCGTGTCATCCTACTACCTGGCTACCACCCACCCACCCCTGCTAGCTACCTATTGTCCTCCTGCTCTATGGGCTGCAACATGATCCACAGCTCCTCTCCTTACCCAGCGAACATGGTGGTCCATGTCCCAAATGGCACCCTATTCCTTATATAGTGCACTACTTTAGACCAGGACCCTATGGCACCCTATTCCCTATATAGTGCCTCTGATGTGGCTTTGATCAATCAAAAGTAGTGCACTATATAGGGAATAGGGTTCAATTTGGAATGTGCACCCTGTGTTTACCCAGGGCTTCAGGATCAGAGTTATCCCTCCAGGTAGCTGGCTGCGTGGGCAGCTGTCCTGTTTATACTGTGGTAGCTGGCTGTGTAGGTAGCTGGCTGTGTAGGCAGCTGTCCTGTTTATACTGTGGTAGCTGGCTGTGTAGGTAGCTGGCTGCGTGGGCAGCTGTCCTGTTTATATTGTGGTAGCTGGCTGCGTGGGCAGCTGTCCTGTTTATACTGTGGTAGCTGGCTGCGTGGGCAGCTGTCCTGTTTATACTGTGGTTGCTGGCTGCGTGGGCAGCTGTCCTGTTTTATACTGTGGTAGCTGGCTGCGTGGGCAGCTGTCCTGTTTATACTGTGGTAGCTGGCTGCGTGGGCAGCTGTCCTGTTTATAGTGTGGTAGCTGTCCTGTTTATACTGTGGTAGCTGGCTGCGTGGGCAGCTGTCCTGTTTATACTGTGGTTGCTGGCTGCGTGGGCAGCTGTCCTGTTTTATACTGTGGTAGCTGGCTGCGTGGGCAGCTGTCCTGTTTATACTGTGGTAGCTGTCCTGTTTATACTGTGGTAGCTGGCTGCGTGGGCAGCTGTCCTGTTTATACTGTGGTAGCTGGCTGCGTGGGCAGCTGTCCTGTTTATACTGTGGTAGCTGGCTCGTGGGCAGCTGTCCTGTTTATACTGTGGTAGCTGGCTGCGTGGGCAGCTGTCCTGTTTATACTGTGGTAGCTGTCCTGTTTTATACTGTGGTAGCTGGCTGCGTGGGCAGCTGTCCTGTTTATACTGTGGTAGCTGTCCTGTTTATACTGTGGTAGCTGGCTGCGTGGGCAGCTGTCCTGTTTATACTGTGGTAGCTGGCTGCGTGGGCAGCTGTCCTGTTTATACTGTGGTAGCTGGCTGCGTGGGCAGCTGTCCTGTTTATACTGTGGTAGCTGGCTGCGTGGGCAGCTGTCCTGTTTATACTGTGGTAGCTGGCTGCGTGGGCAGCTGTCCTGTTTATACTGTGGTAGCTGGCTGCGTGGGCAGCTGTCCTGTTTTATACTGTGGTAGCTGGCTGCGTGGGCAGCTGTCCTGTTTATACTGTGGTAGCTGTCCTGTTTTATACTGTGGTAGCTGGCTGCGTGGGCAGCTGTCCTGTTTATACTGTGGTAGCTGTCCTGTTTATACTGTGGTAGCTGTCCTGTTTATACTGTGGTAGCTGTCCTGTTTTATACTGTGGTAGCTGGCTACTCATATCCCAGGCACGGATGCCAAGCTCACAATGAGAATGCCCTCTGTTTCTCTTACTGCCCTCTGTTTCTCTTACTGCCCTCTCTGTTTCTCTTACTGCCCTCTCTGTTTCTCTTACTGCCCTCTCTGTTTCTCTTACTGCCCTCTGTGTTTCTCTTACTGCCCTCTGTGTTTCTCTTACTGCCCTCTGTGTTTCTCTTACTGCCCTCTTTTCTCTTACTGCCCTCTTTTCTCTTACTGCCCTCTCTGTTTCTCTTACTGCCCTCTCTGTTTCTCTTACTGCCCTCTCTGTTCCTCTTACTGCCCTCTCTGTTCCTCTTACTGCCCTCTCTGTTTCTCTTACTGCCCTCTCTGTTTCTCTTACTGCCCTCTATGTTTCTCTTACTGCCCTCTCTGTTTCTCTTACTGCCCTCTGTGTTTCTCTTACTGCCCTCTGTGTTTCTCTTATTGCCCTCTGTGTTTCTCTTACTGCCCTCTCTGTTTCTCTTACTGCCCTCTGTGTTTCTCTTACTGCCCTGTGTTTCTCTTACTGCCCTCTGTTTCTCTTATTGCCCTCTGTGTTTCTCTTACTGCCCTCTCTGTTTCTCTTACTGCCCTCTGTTTCTCTTACTGCCCTCTCTGTTTCTCTTACTGCCCTCTTTTCTCTTACTGCCCTCTGTTTCTCTTACTGCCCTCTGTTTCTCTTACTGCCCTCTCTGTTTCTCTTACTGCCCTCTCTGTTTCTCTTACTGCCCTCTGTGTTTCTCTTACTGCCCTCTTTTCTCTTACTGCCCTCTGTGTTTCTCTTACTGCCCTCTCTGTTTCTCTTACTGCCCTCTGTGTTTCTCTTACTGCCCTCTTTTCTCTTACTGCCCTCTGTGTTTCTCTTACTGCCCTCTTTCTCTTACTGCCCTCTTTTTTCTTACGTTGAGTTGGACTCTTATGCTGACTGTTCCGTGCTTCATTTTGCATGCTTGGAGCATGGTAGTATGCAATATTGAGAAACACCAATTGTCTTTCCCAAACCCCCCACCCCTGGGTGTGTTGTTGGTGGCTATCCCTATTGAGTCTGGTGTATTGTCAAGGTACTCTATGCAGAAATCACTCCGCCATTTCCTGGTTGCTAAAATTCTAATTTCAGGTAAGCTCGATAAGACCCAGATAAGGCAGTGACTGACGGAGAGAGGTGGAACCTGAGGAATGTAAAGCTGTTGTTTTGCTAGAAGGAGAGAGATCCACACATTACTCTGGGGAATTCTCCCATTACCAGGGACTTGTTTTTCTCCTTGCAGGTCTATGTACCCACAGCCATACCCACTATTGTAGTCAGAGCCGGCCCTAACCTTTTGTGGGCTCCAAGCGTGGGGTGGGGGGGGAGAGAAAGGGAGAGCTCTGAGATTTTGGCTTGCCCTGGGGTATTGGGGCAGGAAAGCCCTGGGGTATTGGGCACATTCCTCTTCTCTTTGAATATTAGAGAGACTGTTAAACAGGCTCCGCTGTGCTGCTCCTGTCCTTTCAGTCAGACGGGGGCCCACAGGACTGATAGGGCTGCCCCAGGGCACGAAAGGGGATTTCATTGCGAACACACACACACACAGCCAGCCTACACGCTAATGCCAGTATGTAACACCATCTCCAGAAAACCTCCTGAAATGGGATAACCAGCTGTGTCTTAGCTCGTACATTTAGGTATTGTTTTAAAACCAGCTGTGTCTTCGCTTGTACATTTAGGAATTGTTTTAAAGCCAGCTGCGTTTTAGCTCGTAAACATTTAGGAAGTGTTTAGATCACCTTGTGTTTTACTATAAAATACAGCTTGTACATTTAGGAAGTGTTTAGATCACCTTGTGTATTACTATAAAATACAGCTCATCCCCTGGCAGGCGGCCCTTGATACTGTGCTGATTTTGTGTTGGAAGCTGAGTCGTCGTTGTTTTGTGAATGGTGATTAATGAGTGGCATGTCTCTCCTCGTTCTACTCATGGAGAGAGATTTGTCTGCTGGCTTTCCCCTATAACTAACTTGCATTTTAGCTAAAGACTGAGAATGTGCAGTACCTTTTAACCTATGGCGGCATTGTACCATATACCCCAAATAGAACCCTATTCACTGTGTAGTGCACTACTTTAGACCAGGGCCCGGTGGGGAAGTAGTTCACAGGGCCCAGTGGGGGAAGTAGTTCACAGGGCCCAGTGGGGGAAGTAGTTCACAGGGCCCAGTGGGGGAAGTAGTTCACAGGGCCCAGTGGGGGAAGTAGTTCACAGGGCCCAGTGGGGGAAGTAGTTCACAGGGCCCAGTGGGGGAAGTAGTTCACAGGGCCCAGTGGGGGAAGTAGTTCACAGGGCCCAGTGGGGGAAGTAGTTCACAGGGCCCAGTGGGGGAAGTAGTTCACAGGGCCCGGTGGGGGAAGTAGTTCACAGGGCCCGGTGGGGGAAGTAGTTCACAGGGCCCGGTGGGGGAAGTAGTTCACAGGGCCCGGTGGGGGAAGTAGTTCACAGGGCCCGGTGGGGGAAGTAGTTCACAGGGCCCGGTGGGGGAAGTAGTTCACAGGGCCCGGTGGGGGAAGTAGTTCACAGGGCCCGGTGGGGGAAGTAGTTCACAGGGCCCGGTGGGGGAAGTAGTTAAAGCTAGTGTACTAAATAGGGCCCTCAATCTGAACTCTGGACCTGGGACTAGGGCTGTTGTGGTGATCGCATTACTGTCACGCTGGTGGTCACGAGTCATGAAGCCAGTCAAATTCCACATGACCGTTAAGTCACGGTAATTAGGCTTCTCCAAGCTCTGATGCAGCTGATGATCATTACTAGCCACCAAACTTGTTAACTGCCTGGTACTCAGTGCTCTATTGTCCCTCTAATCACTCTGACATCAATTCAAATGTAATCAAAATTCTAATCAAACACTTCATGAGAGCCCTTGAGCTTGCGTGAGAAAACAAGAGTGATGGCCTCTATTAAAAAGAGGAGGAACCCATCAGTTTTCAATAGGCAAGACCTACTATATTTATTTCTCAACTTTCCTAATATGAAGCACATTGCTTCTCTTTACAACAGGTGTATAGCCTACCTGGCTGGCATGAAAATGAACCACGGGGAAAAGCGTCCTTTCTTCGTTATTTAAATGCATAGATGACAGGTATTTTTTCCAATGCCCCTGTTTCAGTACAGATGCATGATAATGATCCATTCTAAATCAAAACAAATTTCACACCATATATTATTTAGTCTATGTAAAGATGAGATTAAATCAAGAATAGTCTGATGGGTGACAATATTAGCCTTTGACTTGTGTATGATGTTGTGTATGTATGCATTAGAAACAACGCCTTTTATTCTCACTCCTCTTGTAGCCTAGCCTATAGTCCTATAAGGTTACTATCACACCTCATGTATCCTAGCCCATAGTCATATAAGGTTAGTATCACACCTCATGTAGCCTAGCCCATAGTCCTATAAGGTTAGTATCACACCTCGTGTAGCCTAGCCCATAGTCCTATAAGGTTAGTATCACACCTCGTGTAGCCTAGCCCATAGTCCTATAAGGTTAGTATCACACCTCGTGTAGCCTAGCCCATAGTCCTATAAGGTTAGTATCACACCTCGTGTAGCCTAGCCCATAGTCCTATAAGGTTAGTATCACACCTCGTGTAGCCTAGCCCATAGTCCTATAAGGTTAGTATCACACCTCATGTATCCTAGCCCATAGTCCTATAAGGTTACTATCACACCTCATGTAGCCTAGCCCATAGTCCTATAAGGTTACTATCACACCTCATGTATCCTAGCCCATAGTCCTATAAGGTTAGTATCACACCTCGTGTATCCTAGCCCATAGTCCTATAAGGTTACTATCACACCTCATGTATCCTAGCCCATAGTCCTATAAGGTTAGTATCACACCTCGTGTAGCCTAGCCCATAGTCCTATAAGGTTACTATCACACCTCGTGTAGCCTAGCCCATAGTCCTATAAGGTTAGTATCACACCTCATGTAGCCTAGCCCATAGTCCTATAAGGTTAGTATCACACCTCGTGTAGCCTAGCCCATAGTCCTATAAGGTTAGTATCACACCTCGTGTAGCCTAGCCCATAGTCCTATAAGGTTAGTATCACACCTCGTGTAGCCTAGCCCATAGTCCTATAAGGTTAGTATCACACCTCATGTAGCCTAGCCCATAGTCCTATAAGGTTACTATCACACCTCATGTAGCCTAGCCCATAGTCCTATAAGGTTAGTATCACACCTCGTGTAGCCTAGCCCATAGTCCTATAAGGTTAGTATCACACCTCGTGTAGCCTAGCCTATAGTCCTATAAGGTTAGTATCACACCTCGTGTAGCCTAGCCTATAGTCCTATAAGGTTAGTATCACACCTCGTGTAGCCTAGCCTATAGTCCTATAAGGTTAGTATCACACCTCATGTAGCCTAGCCTATAGTCCTATAAGGTTAGTATCACACCTCATGTATCCTAGCCCATAGTCCTATAAGGTTAGTATCACACCTCGTGTAGCCTAGCCCATAGTCCTATAAGGTTACTATCACACCTCGTGTAGCCTAGCCCATAGTCCTATAAGGTTAGTATCACACCTCATGTATCCTAGCCCATAGTCCTATATGTTTTAATGAAGGTTTTTATCACAAATTAAGTGGCCAAAATAACTTCTTAAAATGAAGCACATTAATCTGTTTGACAAGGGATGTAGAGCCTAACTGGCATACATAAACAGCGCGTGAGTTTCAAGTTTGAGGGAAGATAATTTTCACCATTTAGAAATGCACCTTTTTTTTATAA
This sequence comes from Oncorhynchus tshawytscha, assembly GCF_018296145.1. Lineage (NCBI taxonomy): Eukaryota > Metazoa > Chordata > Actinopteri > Salmoniformes > Salmonidae > Oncorhynchus > Oncorhynchus tshawytscha. The sequence continues at coordinate 86,380,086 of NC_056433.1, forward strand.
TAAAAGCATTACATGCATATAATCCCATTTTGGTCACTTTTGATAATGGTGTTTTTCACTAATGGAACATTCACGCTTATAGCCTACTACCATGTGCACATTGCTGTGTTTGTAACGTGAAGAAATAGGATAATAGTTTATCAACATTTTAAGGTAAACGTTCTGACCTGCTTGTTTTATTAATTTGGGGTCTATTGCATCCCACAAATATCAGGTTCTACCCCTGATAAAGGGAATAGGGAGTATTTAGGGAAGAAACCATTAACTGAACTGTCTATTTTGTGGTCTAGGTGGTTTTGTGGTCTAGGTGGTTTTGTGGTCTAGGTGGTTTTGTGGTCTAGGTGGTTTTGTGGTCTAGGTGGTTTTGTGGTCTAGGTGGTTTTGTGGTCTAGGTGGTTTTGTGGTCTAGGTGGTTTTGTGGTCTAGGTGGTTTTGTGGTCTAGGTGGTTTTGTGGTCTAGGTGGTTTTGTGGTCTAGGTGGTTTTGTGGTCTAGGTGGTTTTGTGGTCTAGGTGGTTTTGTGGTCTAGGTGGTTTTGTGGTCCCAGGTGGTTTTGTGGTCTAGGTGGTTTTGTGGTCTAGGTGGTTTTTGGTCTAGGTGGTTTTGTGGTCTAGGTGGTTTGTGGTCTAGGTGGTTTTGTGGTCTAGGTGGTTTTGTGGTCTAGGTGGTTTTTGTGGTCTAGGTGGTTTTGTGGTCTAGGTGGTTTTGTGGTCTAGGTGGTTTTTGTGGTCTAGGTGGTTTTGTGGTCTAGGTGGTTTGGTTTTTGTGGTCTAGGTGGTTTTTGTGGTCTAGGTGGTTTTGTGGTCTAGGTGGTTTTGTGGTCTAGGTGGTTTTGTGGTCTTGTCAGTCCCCAGGATCTGGAAAGCATTCAGCAATTCTCCACTTAAGCCTTCCCTTCCCAAGCCTTACCTTCCCTTCCCTAGCCTTACCTTCCCTTCCCTAGCCTTACCTTCCCTTCCCTAACCTAACCTTCCCTAACCTAACCTAACCTTCCCTAACCTAACCTAACCTTCCCTAACCTAACCTTCCCTAACCTAACCTTCCCTAACCTAACCTTCCCTAACCTAACCTTCCCTAACCTAACCTTCCCTAACCTAACCTTCCCTAACCTAACCTTCCCTAACCTAACCCTAAAGGTACCATTTTGACTGGATATTTTAATCTTTGGTTTTTGTGAGGATGGTATTTTGGGCTGGTCTTCTAGAAACGGATTAAGTCTAGTCCTGGACTAAAATGCACATTCCATGGGAGATTCCCCGTAAAGCATGCTGTTATTCTCTGCTCGGTCTCTGAGTAAGTTATAATGTTGTTTTTATGACGCGTAACCTATAAAAAGCATACACAGGTTTTTCCGCGCGCGACTTTTTGTTGGCTCTCCAGTCAGAGGCTCTGCGTGTAGCAACCAATGAACAGCACCCGTCTGAAGAGTGGACGCACTTACTCATTCATTGGTTTTTCTTCTTTTTTTAAACTATTTTCTATATTGTAGAATAATAGTGAAGTATTCAATCCCTTTTGTTATGGCAAGCCTAAATAAGTTCAGGAGTAAAAATGACCTTAAGTTGCATGGACTCACTCTGTGTGCAATAATAGTGTTTTACATGATTTTTGAATGACTACCTCATCTCTGTCCCCCCACACATACAATTTATCTGTTAGGTTCCTCAGTGGAGCAGGGAATTTCAAACACAGATTGAAACACAAAGACCAGAGAGGTTTTACAATTCCTCACAAGAAAAGGCACTATTGGTAAATCTAACAACAACAAAATAGGCAGACATCGAATATCCCTTTGAGCATGGCTAAGTTATTAATTACATTTTGGATGAGGGTTTCCCTTAGCCGGTAATAGCTGGCTTTTGGCTGATTTAAAAAAACAAATAAAAAAAACAAATACAGAAGCCAATCAATAAAATTGGTGCCTGCCAATTGTCCTAGAGAAGAGAGAAATCCTATTGCAAAGTAATGCTTTTTATCCCATTCATTAGTGGAAATACCAGTCGATGGAAATGCACATTCGGTCTATAGGTTCAGTTCGTAATGTATCTATTCACACTCGTAGAGTATACGGAGTCTTTGAGCGGAAAATCTGTCAGACAGCGTGAGAGTTACTGCTACAGCATCTCAAATGGCAACGGAAGGCAGGCGTCATCAGCACACCACTTAGCATTTTGAAAACATGTACTTCATTTTCTGAACTTTTTAAAACATGTTCTGAGGCATGTCACCTACCAGTAGGTGTCGCCTACTGCCTTGTGTGCATTATGTGAACCTACCAGTAGGTGTCGCCTACTGCCTTGTGTGCATTATGTGAACCTACCAGTAGGTGTCGCCTACTGCCTTGTGTGCATTATGTGAACCTACCAGTAGGTGTCGCCTACTGCCTTGTGTGCATTATGGAACCTACCAGTAGGTGTCGCCTACTGCCTTGTGTGCATTATGTGAACCTACCAGTAGGTGGTGGGCCAGAGGGAAGGAAATGAATTCCATCCATATTGAATTCAGGCTGTAACACATGCGGAATAAATGCTGGGTTATGAATGCTTTCTGATGGCACTGTATTTGTCAGTAGGGACCGTAACATTAGTACTTGCAAAAAAATGTATACTCTAAGGAAATGTTTTTGTCTACATTTTTTTATGTTTAGCACAGTTTTAATTTAAAAGCATTAAGGTGTCTAATAGAATACATGTAGTAAAACAAATGTAGACATTTAATAAACGAATATAGCTTCCAAAAATATTTTATTTTAGAACGGGAGGAGAGTACCAAGATGGAGGCGCGGTGGCTTCAAAATAGCGCCCCCTGTCAGCCATCTAGTGTATATACAGTATAAATCACTGCTGGAAGTGGGAGATCTGTAATCAATGCAAAATGAATTAAAATGTCCAAAGTAAGTTAGCTAAATGCGAAGGAGTAGGCTACAACCAGCAACCCTCAGGTAGGTTGTTTAATCTGAACGAAGTTGTTGTAGACCAGGACGAGGAGCGCGGCAACATAGCTTCAGTTGGTTTAGGTAGCTCGGCAACATCGCTTCAGTTGGTTAGGTAGCTCGGCAACATCGCTTCAGTTGGTTAGGTAGCTCGGCAACATCGCTTCAGTTGGTTAGGTAGCTCGGCAACATCGCTTCAGTTGGTTAGGTAGCTCGGCAACATCGCTTCAGTTGGTTAGGTAGCTCGGCAACATTGCTTCAGTTGGTTAGGTAGCTCGGCAACATCGCTTCAGTTGGTTAGGTAGCTCGGCAACATCGCTTCAGTTGGTTAGGTAGCTCGGCAACATCGGCAACATCGCTTCAGTTGGTTAGGTAGCTCTGCAACATCGCTTCAGTTGGTTAGGTAGCTCGGCAACATCGCTTCAGTTGGTTAGGTAGCTCGGCAACATCGCTTCAGTTGGTTAGGTAGCTCGGCAACATCGCTTCAGTTGGTTAGGTAGCTCGGCAACATCGCTTCAGTTGGTTAGGTAGCTCGGCAACATCGCTTCAGTTGGTTAGGTAGCTCGGCAACATCGCTTCAGTTGGTTAGGTAGCTCGGCAACATCGCTTCAGTTGGTTAGGTAGCTCGGCAACATCGCTTCAGTTGGTTAGGTAGCTCGGCAACATCGCTTCAGTTGGTTAGGTAGCTCGGCATCATCGCTTCAGTTGGTTAGGTAGCTCGGCAACATCGCTTCAGTTGGTTAGGTAGGCAACATAGCTCGGCAACATCGCTTCAGTTGGTTAGGTAGCTCGGCAACATCGCTTCAGTTGGTTAGGTAGCTCGCAACATCGGCAACATCGCTTCAGTTGGTTAGGTAGCTCGGCAACATCGCTTCAGTTGGTTAGGTAGCTCGGCAACATCGCTTCAGTTGGTTAGGTAGCTCGGCAACATCGCTTCAGTTGGTTAGGTAGCTCGGCAACATCGCTTCAGTTCGTTAGGTAGCGCGGCAACAGCTTCAGTTGGTTAGGTAGCTCGGCAACATCGCTTCAGTTCGTTAGGTAGCGCGGCAACAGCTTCAGTTGGTTAGGTAGCTAACATCTCTGTTTCAGCTAGATTCTTTACATAGATTTGATGCAACAGAAGCACTGCCAGATGGAATGATGGATAACAAGTTTGTCTAACTAGTACGAGTCTGGCAACTTTTTCTCTCTCCCTGGTCTCACACACCACCAGCCCATCACCACACTGCTGTAGACAACATCTCTCCCTAGTCTCACACACTACTGGCCCCTGTCCATCCCCACCCTGCTGTAGACAACATCTCTCCCTAGTCACACACCACCAGCCCATCCCCATCCTGCTGTAGACATCTCTCCCTAGTCACACACCACCAGCCCATCCCCATCCTACTGTAGACATCTCTCCCTAGTCTCACACACTACTGGCCCCTGTCCTGCTGTAGACAACATCTCTCCCTAGTCTCACACACTACTCGCCCCTGTCCTGCTGTAGACAACATCTCTACCTAGTCTCACACACCACTGGCCCCTGTCCATTCCTGTCCTGCTGTAGACAATATCTGTCCCTAGTCACACACACCACCAGTCCATCCCCACCCTGCTGTAGACATCTCTCCCTAGTCTCTCACACTACTGGCCCCTGTCCATCCCCACCCTGCTGTAGACACCATCTCTCCCACAGCCTGTGCAGTAAACATTTGTCTGGGGTATTGTGTGTAAAATAAAAACACATGTTTCCACTATCCAGATTTCCCATATATTTTATAAATGAATGATTCAAATAGTGAAATTATTTCAAATGCCCATCCCTGTGTTTTTCTCATTCTTTCAGGTGTTAATGTTGCACTAACCGTGTGTGTGTGTATGTGTGTGTGTTGCAGGTCTAGATGCAGAGCTGTACTATGTGAGGGATGATGTGGTAAACCACTATGCGCTCTCCTTCATCCTGCCTGTACCCAGCGAGACCAACAGCTTGCACTTCACCTGGCGCTCCTAGGATAAGGTACACGCTCGGTCTCCCACAGTCTGTCGGCAGTCACTTTGTCTGTCGGCCGGTCACGCACATGTTTCCACTATCCAGATTTCACGCTGTATTTTATAAATGTCGGCCGGTCACGCTGTTATCGGCCCATCACGCTGTGTTTTTCTCGGCCTTTCACGTGTTAATGTTGCACTCACGCTGTGTGTCGGCCGTCACGTGTGTGTGTTGCGGTCTAGATCACGCTGTACTATGTCGGGATGATGTGGTCACGCTATGCGTCGGCCTTCACGCTGTCTGTCGGCAGCGAGACCACAGCTTGCGGCTTCACCTGGCGTCGGCCGGGTCACTCGCTCTGTCGGCTCGGTCACGCTGTCTGTCGGCTGGTCACGCTGTCTGTCGGCTGGTCACGCTGTCTGTCGGCTGGTCACGCTGTCTGTCGGCCGGTCACGCTGTCTGTCGGCCGGTCACGCTGTCTGTCGGCCGGTCACGCTGTCTGTCGGCCGGTCACGCTGTCTGTCGGCCGGTCACGCTGTCTGTCGGCCGTCACGCTGTCTGTCGGCCGGTCACGCTGTCGGTCGGCCGGTCACGCTGTCTGTCGGCCGGTCACGCTGTCTGTCGGCCGGTCACGCTGTCTGTCGGCCGGTCACGCTGTCTGTCGGCCGGTCACTCTGTCTGTCGGCCGGTCACTCTGTCTGTCGGCCGGTCACTCTGTCTGTCGGCCGGTCACTCTGTCTGTCGGCCGGTCACTCTGTCGGTCGGCCGGTCACTCTGTCGGTCGGCCGGTCACTCTGTCGGTCGGCCGGTCACTCTGTCGGTCGGCCGGTCACTCTGTCGGTCGGCCGGTCACTCTGTCGGTCGGCCGGTCACTCTGTCGGTCGGCCGGTCACTCGGTCTCTCTCTCACTCAGCCGGTTACTCGGTCTCTCTCTCACTCATCCTTCTTTCCGCCCCTCTCCTACAGGTTGATTACAGGATGGGTTTCCATGTAGACAAACCTGCAGCTATGAACCAACCACAGAGCAACATCTCTGCCCAGGGGGAGGTGCCTCGCACAGCCTCAGGTCTGTCAACCAATCATCACTTCCCATCCTCCACTGGTATTATGAACATTATAATTATCTTCTATATTTTAAAAGTATGTATTAATATTCAGAGCCACGAAAAATGTATTTGAGTTCTTCTGGAACGTGTGTGTTGCTAGATCAGTCAATCAATCAAATTATATTATAAAGCCCGCAGTAGGGTACCTAATACAGCCCGCAGTAGGGTCCCTGATACAGCCCGCAGTAGGGTCCCTGATACAGCCCGCAGTAGGGTCCCTGATACAGCCCGCAGTAGGGTCCCTGATACAGCCCGCAGTAGGGTCCCTGATACAGCCCGCAGTAGGGTGCCTGATACAGCCCGCAGTAGGGTGCCTGATACAGCCCGCAGTAGGGTGCCTGATACAGCCCGCAGTAGGGTGCCTGATACAGCCCGCAGTAGGGTGCCTGATACAGCCCGCCGTAGGGTACCCGATAAAGCCCGCAGTAGGGTACCCGATAAAGCCCGCAGTAGGGTACCCGATAAAGCCCGCAGTAGGGTACCCGATACAGCCCGCAGTAGGGTACCTAATAAAGCCCGCAGTAGGGTCCCTAATAAAGCCCGCAGTAGGGTCCCTAATAAAGCCCGCAGTAGGGTACCCAATAAAGCCCGCAGTAGGGTACCCAATAAAGCCCGCAGTAGGGTACCCAATAAAGCCTGCAGTAGGGTAACTAGACCGACCCCTGAACTAGTAGGAACCCAGTGTAATCTCTCTATGTCTGTCGCTGTGTTGGCTCTCTCTCTGTCAATCTGTGTTTCTCTCTCTGTGTGTGTAGTGTTCAGAGTGGACCTGTTCTGCTCAGGGAAGGTAGATGGAGAGGCGGTCCTGACGGTACAGCTCAACCTCACCAGCCACTCGAACAACTTCACAGTCCTCAACTTCAAGAGGAGGAAAATGTGCTACAAACGTAAGACGACTCTTCCTGTCAGTCAGGGTCGGAACAGTATAACCGTGTCATCGACGATTATGAGTGAAGACCGTGAATAAAATAACAGTTGTAATTGTTCAAATTAATGAATTCTATTGTATTTTTTAGGTAAATATATACACAATAGCAGTAGTGTAAATGAATAATTATTATAAACAATTGTTTTTCTACCTTAAACCATCAAACTGTCTCCATCTCCCCCCCTCCAACGTGCTCTCCCTCTGATTCTGTAACACCGTCTGTGTCTGTGGCGATGCTGGAACACCGTTTGTCTGTGGCGATGCTGGAACACCGTTTGTCTGTGGCGATGCTGGAACACCGTTTGTCTGTGGCGATGCTGGAACACCGTTTGTCTGTGGCGATGCTGGAACACCGTTTGTCTGTGGCGATGCTGGAACACCGTTTGTCTGTGGCGATGCTGGAACACCGTTTGTCTGTGGCGATGCTGGAACACAGTTTGTCTGTGGCGATGCTGGAACACCGTTTGTCTGTGGCGATGCTGGAACACCGTTTGTCTGTGGCGATGCTGGAACACCGTCTAGCAGCCTGTGCTAGTTGATGATAATCCTAGTCATATTAGCAGCCTGTGCTGCAATTATATTAGCACAGCTGAAAACTGTTGTGTTGGTTAAAGAAGCAATAAAACTGGCCTTTAGACTCGTTGAGTATCTGGAGCATCAGCATTTGTGGGTTCGATTACAGGCTCAAAATGGCCAGAAACGATCAACTGTCTTCTGAAACTCATCAGTCTATTCTTGTTCTGAGAAATAAAGGCTATTCCATGCGAGAAATTGTCAAGAAACTGAAGATCTCGTACAACGCTGTGTACTACTCCCTTCACAGAACAGCGCAAACGGGCTCTAACCAGAATAGAAAGAGGAGTGTTCGGCCCCGGTGCACAACTGAACAATGGGACATGTACATTAGAGTATCTAGTTTGAGAAACAGACGCCTCACAAGTCCTCAACTGGCAGCTTCATTAAATAGTACCCGCAAAACACCAGTCTCAACGTCAACAGTGAAGAGGCGACTCCGGAATGTTGACCTTCTAGGCAGAGTTCACAAAGAAAAATCCATATCTCAAACTGGCCAATAAAAAGAAAAGATTAAGATGGGCAAAAGAACAGACACTGAACAGAGGAACTCTGTCGTCAAGGATCTCTCTGTACTCATCTCATCTTTCCCTCAATCCTGACTAGTCTCCCAGTCCCTGCCACTGAAAAACATTCCCACGGCTTGTTGCTGCCACCACCGTGCTTCACCGTAGGGATGGTGCCAGGTTTCCTCCAGATATAATGCTTGTCCTTCAGGCCAAAGAGTTCAGTCTTGGTTTCATCAGACCAGAGAATCCTGTTTAAAAGGCTGTCATGTGCCTTTTACTGAGGAGTGGCTTCCGTCTGGCCACTCTACCATAAAGGCCTGATTGGTGGAGTGATGAAGAGATGGTTGTCCTTCTGTAAGGTTCTCCCATCTCCACAGAGGAACTCTGGAGCTCTGTCAGAGTGACCACAGGGTTCTTGGTCACCTCCCTGACCAAGGCCCTTCTCCCCCGATTGCTCAGTTCTCCTGGGCGGCCAGCTCTAAGAAGAGTCTTGGTGGTTCCAAACTTCTTATATTTAAGAATGATGGAGGCCACTGTGTTCTTGGGGAACTTCAATGCTGCAGACATGTTTTGGTACCCTACCCCAAATCTGTGCCTCGGCAATTCCTTCGACCTCATGGCTTGGTTTTTGCTCTGACATGCACTGTCAACTGTGGGACCTTATATAGACAGGTGTGTGCCTTTGCAAATCATGTTCAATCAGTTGAATTGACCAAAGGTGGACTCCAATCAAGTTGTAGAACCATCTGAGGGATGATAGATGGAAATAGGATGCACCTGAGCTCAATTTCGAGTCTCATAGCAAAGGGTCTGAATACTTATGTAAATAAGGTATTTCTGATTTTATATTTAATACATTTGCTTAAATGTCTAAACCTGTTTTCACTTTGTCATTATGGACTATTGTGTGTAGATTTCTGAGGATTTTAAAAATGTATTTAATCCGTTTTAGAATAAGGCTTTAATGTAACAAAATGTGGAAAAAGTCCAGGGATTTCAGTACTTTCTGAAAGCGTTATGTTGATGGAAAGGTGTTTGTCTTAAGTTCTTCTGCTGCTATTTTCAACCACACTAGATAATTACACACACACACACACCCTGCTTGTCATATGCTTGCTGAGAGGAAACGGACAATAAATCTAATAACGCTATGTCCGCTACGGCTTATTTTAAACACGAGTCAAATCAGCCACCTGAGGATGGTAGTGTTTTTGTGCCTCTCTCTGCCTCATATACTGTGTTGTAAAATGGTATCTGTCCAGGACTGTTAAGCAGCTGGCTATTTCTAAGTTGTATCACATCTTGGTAAATGCTTAGTTTGTGAAATCTGTGTGGCTCCATTCTTGTATACATCGGTCTACCAATCCCCTTAATGTCCCGCTACTGATCTTCATTTTGCTTCCTGCTCTAAAACATTCTTCCTCCTCTGTGTATCTCTAACAGGAATTGATTCTGATCCGAAGATTACACCGGTCTCCAACAACAAGACCATTCAGAGGCCAGAGAGTAAGTAGGCCAATCCAATCCATATAGCCATACATCCTATATCCTGTTCCCTAAACCAGCTCTGTATAGCCATACATCCTATATCCTGTCCCCTAAACCAACTAGACTAGAATGTTAGTGGATAGGCTCAGACGAAGTGGCAGTATACAGCCACAGAGCTTAATGGAACACAGAATGAATTGTAGGATCTCCATGTATATAGCTCAATAAGGCTCTCCTCCACCTCCATGTATTCAGCCATGCAGTTCAATAAGGCTCTCCTCCACCTCCATGTATTCAACCATGCAGTTCAATAAGGCTCTCCATGTATACAGCCATGCAGTTCAACAAGGCTCTCCTCCACCTCCATGTATTCAGCCATGCAGTTCAATAAGGCTCTCCATGTATACAGCCATGCAGTTCAACAAGGCTCTCCTCCACCTCCATGTATACAGCCATGCAGTTCAATAAGTCTTTCCTCCATGTACACAGCCATGCAGTTCAATAAGGCTCTCCTCCACCTCCATGTATACAGCCATGCAGTTCAATAAGGCTCTCCATGTATACAGCCATGCAGTTCAATAAGGCTCTCCATGTAATACAGCCATGCAGTTCAATAAGGCTCTCCATGTATACAGCCATGCAGTTCAATAAGGCTCTCCATGTAATACAGCCATGCAGTTCAATAAGGCTCCATGTATACAGCCATGCAGTTCAATAAGGCTGTCCATGTAATACAGCCTTGCAGTTCAATAAGGCTGTCCATGTATACAGCCATGCAGTTCAATAAGGCTCTCCATGTATACAGCCATGCAGTTCAATAAGGCTCTCCTCCACCTCTATGTATATAGCCATGCAGCTCAATCCAAGGTCCAAGATGGCGTAGCAGTAAGTCGTCCGGTCGCGTCGTGTCCCTTGTATATATCGTTTCTTTTTCGTTTTTTACATATTTTTCTTCGCATATCTCTTTAAAAACATTTTGCTAAACCTAAGCTTCCCAATACTCTCCTGCAACCCGCCTCACCCAATGTAGCTATTTTTCCTAAAGTATTTATATTTACTTCGGAACCGGAACCCCTCAACTGAAGCTAGCCAGCTAACTACCAGCTATGCTAGCGGTCTTCAGCTAACCGGTCATCAGCTAAGCTAACCTTTAGCTCGGAAAGCTCTCGCCAGTTCGAACAACGCGACTCTAACCAGAGCATAACGGACCTATTTATTTTTCATCCCCAGATACCCAACGCAAACGGAACATTTTTCAGCTGGATCTTCACAACTAGCTATCTAGCTAAACCGCAACCCCGGATGATTACTCCTGGCTAGCGTTTCCACCCACTTAGCGTGAAGCTAGCCCGGCCAGCGCACCTGTGCTACCACCGTAGCATACTCCTGGGCTACAATACCCGGGCCCACGACCGGTCTATCGATGTCACCGCATGAAGAGGAATAAACAGACTCACCCCATCGCGACGTCCCCCAAAGGCTAACTCTCTAGCCCTCGCTATCTCCCTGCTTGCTAAATTCGGCCTGCTAACTGCTAGCTTGTCTAGCCCCGATCCGCTAACTGCTACCTTGTTTAGCCCGGGCCTACGAACTGTTAGCTTGTTAGCACAGGCCTGCTAACCGTCTGAATCGCCGCGTCCCAACCACTCACTGGACCCATATTTACTTTCTATCTCTTCTTGATTTTTAATCTGTTTATACCTTTCCGGAAACCTGCCTCACCCAATGTGATACGGAATCGCAATTATTTTTAATTTTTAGAACACACTCAAGAACCTCCAGAAGCTAACCAGCTAACTAGCTACAAGCTATTTAGTCATTGTTAACTTTTTTTCAACCTGGATAACACTCGCCAGTCCAGCTTCCCTGCCCCATCCACCGCTGCCCCCTGGACACTGATCTCTTGGCTACATAGATGATGCACTCTGGACTGTCCATTAATCACGGTACTCCATTCTGCTTGTTTATGTTTTATCTGTCGGCCCCGTTCCCTAGTCAACGCCATTTTACCTGCTGTTGTTGTGCTAGCTGATTAGCTGTTGTCTCACCTACGGTTTTAGCTAGCTTTCCCAATTCAACACCTGTGATTACTGTATGCCTCGCTGTATGTCTCTCTCAAATGTCAATATGCCTTGTATACTGTTGCTCAGGTTAGTTATCATTGTTCTAGTTCACAATGGAGCCCCTAGTTCTACTCTTCATACCCCTGATAACTCCTTTGTCCCACCTCCCACACATGCGGTGACCTCACCCATTACAACCAGCATGTCCAGAGATACAACCTCTCTCATCATCACCCAGTGCCTGGGCTTACCTCCGCTGTACCCGCACCCCACCATACCCCTGTCTGTGCATTATGCCCTGAATATATTCTACCATGCCCAGAAACCTGCTCCTCTTATTCTCTGTCCCCAACGCTCTAGGCGACCAGTTTTGATAGCCTTTAGCCGCACCCTCATACTACTCCTTCTCTGTTCCGCGGGTGATGTGGAGGTAAACCCAGGCCCTGCATGTCCCCAGGCACCCTCATTTGTTGACTTCTGTGATCGAAAAAGCCTTGGTTTCATGCATGTCAACATCAGAAGCCTCCTCCCTAAGTTTGTTTTACTCACTGCTCTAGCACACTCTGCTAACCCTGATGTCCTTGCTGTGTCTGAATCCTGGCTCAGGAAGGCCACCAAAAATTCAGAGATTTCCATACCCAACTATAACATCTTCCGTCAAGATAGAACTGCCAAAGGGGGAGGAGTTGCAGTCTACTGCAGAGAGAGCCTGCAAAGTAATGTCATACTTTCCAGGTCCATACCCAAACAGTTCGAACTACTAATTTTGAAAATTACTCTCTCCAGAAATAAGTCTCTCACTGTTGCCGCCTGCTACCGACCCCCCCTCAGCTCCCAGCTGTGCCCTGGACACCATTTGTGAATTGATCGCCCCCCATCTAGCTTCAGAGTTTGTTCTGTTAGGTGACCTAAACTGGGATATGCTTAACACCCCAGTCCTACAATCTAAGCTAGATGCCCTCAATCTCACACAAATCATCAAGGAACCCACCAGGTACAACCCTAACTCTGTAAACAAGGGCACCCTCATAGACATCATCCTGACCAACTGGCCCTCCAAATACACCTCCGCTGTCTTCAACCAGGATCTCAGCGATCACTGCCTCATTGCCTGTATCCGCTACGGAGCCGCAGTCAAACGGCCACCCCTCATCACTGTCAAACGCTCCCTAAAACACTTCTGTGAGCAGGCCTTTCTAATCGACCTGGCCCGGGTATCCTGGAAGGACATTGACCTCATCCCGTCAGTTGAGGATGCCTGGTCATTCTTTAAAAGTAACTTCCTCACCATTTTAGATAAGCATGCTCCGTTCAAAAATGCAGAACTAAGAACAGATACAGTCCTTGGTTCACCCCAGACCTGACTGCCCTCGACCAGCACAAAAACATCCTGTGGCGGACTGCAATAGCATCGAATAGTCCCCATGATATGCAACTGTTCAGGGAAGTCCGGAACCAATACACGCAGTCAGTCAGGAAAGCTAAGGCCAGCTTCTTCAGGCAGAAGTTTGCATCCTGTAGCTCCAACTCCAAAAAGTTCTGGGACACTGTGAAGTCCATGGAGAACAAGAGCACCTCCTCCCAGCTGCCCACTGCACTGAGGCTAGGTAACACGGTCACCACCGATAAATCCATGATTATTGAAAACTTCAATAAGCATTTCTCAACGGCTGGCCATGCCTTCCGCCTGGCTACTCCAACCTCGGCCAACAGCTCCGCCCCCGGCAGCTCCTCGCCCAAGCCTCTCCAGGTTCTCCTTTACCCAAATCCAGATAGCAGATGTTCTGAAAGAGCTGCAAAACCTGGACCCGTACAAATCAGCTGGGCTTGACAATCTGGACCCCCTATTTCTGAAACTATCCGCCGCCATTGTCGCAACCCCTATTACCAGCCTGTTCAACCTCTCTTTCATATCGTCTGAGATCCCCAAGGATTGGAAAGCTGCCTCAGTCATCCCCCTCTTCAAAGGGGGAGACACCCTGGACCCAAACTGTTACAGACCTATATCCATCCTGCCCTGCCTATCTAAGGTCTTCGAAAGCCAAGTCAACAAACAGGTCACTGACCATCTCGAATCCCACCGGACCTTCTCCGCTGTGCAATCTGGTTTCCGAGCCGGTCACGGGTGCACCTCAGCCACACTCAAGGTACTAAACGATATCATAACCGCCATCGATAAAAGACAGTACTGTGCAGCCGTCTTCATTGACCTTGCCAAGGCTTTCGACTCTGTCAATCACCATATTCTTATCGGCAGACTCAGTAGCCTCGGTTTTTCGGATGACTGCCTTGCCTGGTTCACCAATTACTTTGCAGACAGAGTTCAGTGTGTCAAATCGGAGGGCCTGCTGTCCGGTCCTCTGGCAGTCTCTATGGGGTGCCACAGGCTTCAATTCTCGGGCCGACTCTTTTCTCTGTATATATCAATGATGTTGCTCTTGCTGCGGGCGATTCCCTGATCCACCTCTACGCAGACGACACCATTCTATATACTTTCGGCCCGTCATTGGACACTGTGCTATCTAACCTCCAAACGAGCTTCAATGCCATACAACACTCCTTCCGTGGCCTCCAACTGCTCTTAAACGCTAGTAAAACCAAATGCATGCTTTTCAACCGATCGCTGCCTGCACCCGCATGCCCGACTAGCATCACCACCCTGGATGGTTCCGACCTTGAATATGTGGACATCTATAAGTACCTAGGTGTCTGGCTAGACTGCAAACTCTCCTTCCAGACTCATATCAAACATCTCCAATCGAAAATCAAATCAAGAGTCGGCTTTCTATTCCGCAACAAAGCCTCCTTCACTCACGCCGCCAAGCTTACCCTAGTAACACTGACTATCCTACCGATCCTCGACTTCGGCGATGTCATCTACAAAATGGCTTCCAACACTCGACTCAGCAAACTGGATGCAGTCTATCACAGTGCCATCCGTTTTGACACTAAAGCACCTTATACCACCCACCACTGCGACTTGTATGCTCTAGTCAGCTGGCCCTCGTTACATATTCGTCGCCAGACCCACTGGCTCCAGGTCATCTACAAGTCCATGCTAGGTAAAGCTCCGCCTTATCTCAGTTCACTGGTCACGATGGCAACACCCATCCGTAGCACACGCTCCAGCAGGTGTATCTCACTGATCATCCCTAAAGCCAACACCTCATTTGGCCGCCTTTCGTTCCAGTACTCTGCTGCCTGTGACTGGAACGAATTGCAAAATCGCTGAAGTTGGAGACTTATCTCCCTCACCAACTTCAAACATCAGCTATCTGAGCAGCTAACCGATCGCTGCTGCTGTACATAGTCTATTGGTAAATAGCCCACCCATTTTCACCTACCTCATCCCCATACTGTTTTTATTTATTTACTTTTCTGCTCTTTTGCACACCAATATCTCTACCTGTACATGACCATCTGATCATTTATCACTCCAGTGTTAATCTGCAAAATTGTAATTATTCACCTACCTCCTCATGCCTTTTGCACACATTGTCTATAGACTCCCCCTTTGTTTTTCTACTGTGTTATTGACTTGTTAATTGTTTATTCCATGTGTAACTCTGTGTTGTCTGCTCACACTGCTATGCTTTAATAAAGGTGAAATAAAAATAAAAATAAGGCTCTCCATGTATTCAGCCATGTAGTTCAATAAGGCTCTCCCCCCTCGTTCACCTCTCCAGTCATCTCTGTTATAGCCTCTGCCTCAGCAAGGCAGTGCAACAAGGCAGTATAATACTAGACCTAGAGGGAGATGGGTTTTATCCTTTTGAAACTCTGATTCCCCCCTCTCAACCCCCCCCGCCCCTCTCGACCTCTCCAGTCACCTCTCCCTCTCTCCAGTCACCTCTCCCTCTCTCCAGTCACCTCTCCATGGGGTTTATTCAGGACTATTATAGTGAACTGTGTGCTGCTGCTGCCTCAGTGACCAGCAGCCATTAGCTGTCCTGATACTTAGTACTTGGTACTTGCCTTCTTCTGCTTGGTTGGGCCTGGACCTGAGGCATCTCAGAAAAGCTTTTAAAAGGCACAGGGATGAGAGGAGAGCTTTCAGACAGAGAGATGAGCTTAGACTGAGAGAGGGACTGAGACCAGCTTGGGTCAGAAGCTTTGCTATTTAGAACTCCATTAGACTTGGACAGTATCCAGATTGTCATACCTTCATACAGACCTTATGCCATACCGGGATATTTGATAATACCGACACTGAACACAGTGAACGCTATTTTCAAACCCCAACTGTGCCTATTGTAATCTGAATGTTAGCAATGCAAAATCCCATAGAGAATGCTAACGAGTGCATTGTGATTTGTTGTTTTTGTCTCTGATCTGAAGTATTTGCAGGACAGATATCCCAACTCAAAAATGCTACTCCTAGTTTGCTGCACAAATCAAATATTATACAGAAAGGCTCTTGATCCAGGAAGGGATTCTCTGTTGTTACCAAGCCAACCTTGATTTTGGAAGAAGCTTAGCTATATCGCTAACTAGCTACTAAATTAGCAAACCAAATGCACAACTGCAGAGCGTTTTTGTGGACAGTTAACTTAATAGTTATATGATATCTAGCTGGTAAACATTTTAGTTGTGAATTCCGTACTGTAACTAGATCACCTGGTACCTGCTGCACAACAATGAGAGACTCACACGGCTCCGGTCTCTCGTCGTTGTGTACTTGTAAACAAACATCATGTGACTGGGGAGTACTGGTTAGCTTCATAATGAAACACTGTGGCAGGTGAAATGAAGAACGCCATCTTTATCTTCTAACGTATTGCACAAGTTGACTGCAGGTATGTGGACACCTGCTCGTTGAATATCTCATCCCAAAATCATGGGCATTAATATGGAGTTGGTCCCCCTTTTGCTGCTATAACAGCCTCCACTTTTCTGGGAAGACTTTCCACTAATGTTGGAACAATGCTGATGGGACTTGCCTCCATTCAGTCACAAAAGCATTAGTGAGGTTTGGGACTGATGTTGGGGGATTAAACCTGGCTTGCAGTCGGTGTGCATGGGACATTGTCATGCTGAAACAGGAAAGGGCCTTCCCCAAACTGTTGTCACAAGGTTGGATGCACAGAATTGTCTAGAATCTCATTGTTTACTGTAGCATCCCAATGTTGGGGTGTTTTGTGATGTCTCTCTCTCTCTCTAACCTCTGACCTCTATCCCTCTCTCTCCTCCAGATGGAGTGTCCATTCCTACCACCTCTACCAGGGTGTTTTATATCAGTGTTGGGGTGTGCTGTCTGTCTCTCTCTCTCCTCCAGATGGAGTGTCCATTCCTACCACCTCTACCAGAGTGTTCTATATCAGTGTTGGGGTGTGCTGTCTGTCTCTCTCTCTAACCTCTGACCTCTATCCCCCTCTCTCCTCCAGATGGAGTGTCCATTCCTACCATCTCTACCAGGGTGTTCTATATCAGTGTTGGGGTGTGCTGTCAGTCTCTCTCTCTAACCTCTGACCTCTATCCCTCTCTCTCCTCCAGATGGAGTGTCCATTCCTACCACCTCTACCAGGGTGTTCTATATCAGTGTTGGGGTGTGCTGTCAGTCTCTCTCTCTAACCTCTGACCTCTATCCCTCTCTCTCCTCCAGATGGAGTGTCCATTCCTACCACCTCTACCAGGGTGTTCTATATCAGTGTTGGGGTGTGCTGTCAGTCTCTCTCTCTAACCTCTGACCTCTATCCCTCTCTCTCCTCCAGATGGAGTGTCCATTCCTACCACCTCTACCAGGGTGTTCTATATCAGTGTTGGGGTGTGCTGTGCTGTCATCTTCCTGGTGGCCATTGTCTTGGCTGTTATGCATCTACACAGCATGAAAAGAGTAGAACTGGACAACAGGTCAGTAGCTGGGGGGCCTCTAAGGAGGATCAGTGGTGTTGTATTGAAGTCTCACACAGTGTGCTGTCCCTTTAGACTTACCTCCTATTCATCCGGTGCTCCCCTAACCTTCTCACTTCAACTGATCTCCATCTACAGTGCCCTCTGTAATTATTGGGGATTTTTGAAAATGGTTTATTTTGGCTTTATACTTCAAACTTTTGGATTTTAAGTATATAATATATTTATATATTTATATGTATATATATTTATATGTATATATATTTATATGTATTTATATATTTATATTTATATATATTTATATTTATATATATTTATATGTATTTATATATTTATATTTATATATATTTATATATGTATTTATATATTTATATATATATATTTATATGTATATATATTTATATGTATATATATTTATATGTATATATATTTATATGTATATATATTTATATGTATATATATTTATATGTATTTATATGTATATATATTTTATATGTATATATATTTATATGTATATATATTTATATGTATATATATTTATATGTATATATTTATATGTATTATATTTATATGTATATATATTTATATGTATATATATTTATATGTATATATATATTTTATATGTATATATATTTATATGTATATATATTTATATGTATATATATTTATATGTATATATATTTATATATATATATATATATTATATGTATATATATTTATATGTATATATATTTATATGTATATATATTTATATATATATATTTATATGTATATATATTTATATGTATATATATTTATATGTATATATATTTATATGTATATATATTTATATGTATATGTATATATATTTATGTATATATATTTATATGTATATTATTTATATGTATATATATTTATATGTATATATATTTATATGTATATATATATATATATTTATATATATATGTATATATATTTATATGTATATATTTATATGTATATATATTTATATGTATATATATTTATATGTATATATATTTATATGTATATATATTTATATGTATATATATTTATATATTTATATGTATATTTATATATTTATATGTATATATATTTATATGTATATATATTTATATGTATATATATATTTATATGTATATATATTTATATGTATATATATATGTATATATATTTATATGTATATATATATATATATTTATATGTATATATATTTATATATTTATATGTATATATATTTATATGTATATATATTATATATATATATATATATTTATATGTATATATTTTATATATTATATATATTTATATATTTATATTATATATATTTATATGTATATATATTTATATATATATATATTTATATATTTATATGTATATATATTTTATATGTATATATATTTATATATGTATATATATATATTTATATATATATATATTTATATATATATATTTATATATTTATATGTATATATATTTATATGTATATATATTTATATATATATATATTTATATGTATATATATTTATATGTATATATTTATATATGTATATATATATTTATATGTATATATATTTATATTATATATATGTATATATATTTATATGTATATATATTTATATGTATATATATATATATATTTATATATATATTATATATATTTATATGTATTTATATATTTATATGTATATATATTATATGTATATATATTTATATGTATATATATTTATATGTATATATATTTATATATATTTATATGTATATATATTTATATGTATATATATTTATATGTATATATATTTATATGTATATATATTTATATGTATATATATTTATATATATTTATATGTATATATATTTATATGTATATATATTTATATGTATATATATTTATATGTATATATATTTATATGTGTATATATTTATATGTATATATATTTATATGTATATATATTTATATATTTATATGTATATATATTTATATGTGTATATATTTATATGTATTTATATGTATATATGTATATATATTTATATGTATTTATATATTTATATTTATATATATATTTTTATATTTATATATATTTATATTTATATTTATATTTATATATATTTATATTTATATTTATATTATTATATATATTTATATTTATATATATTTATATATATATATTTATATATGTTATTTATATATTTTTTTTTATATTTATATGTATATATATTTGTGAATTTGTCCTACAATTTTGGGGGAGCAAAAGTATTGGGACATTCACATGTGTATTAAAGTAGTACAAAGTTAAGTATTTTTTAAGAAAGTTAGAGGCACAAATATCCTAACCCCCCCCCCAAAAAAAATGTTAACCTCTCGTAATGGTGAAAGGTTAGCATTTCTTGGGGGTTAATTATATTTGTGTATCTGTAACTTTCTGACTCATTATTCACGATTCCTTCATTATCCATAATCATGGTAGCATCCAGACTAGCATCCGAACAAAATAATCTGAAACGCAATCAAAACATACCAGCCAATGTGTCGAGTCACAAGGGACCAAATACTTCCTTTTACTACACATGAATTTGTCCCAGTTCTTTGCGGTAAAATGTTGTGACTATTGTACAAAAATTACTGGGGGGCTGTAATTTCGGTAAACTGGGGGGCATCTGATATGAATGAAAATACCTCGGTAATTAAAGCTGACAAGGCACTGTCCCGGTAATTACTGGGGGGCACTGTCCCGGTAATTACTGGGAGGGGCACTGTCCCGGTAATTACTGGGGGGTCGGTAATTACTGGGCACTGTCCCGGTAATTACTGGGGGCACTGTCCCGGTAATTACTGGGGGCACTGTCCCGGTAATTACTGTGGGGGGGGGGGGCACTGTCCCGGTAATTACTGGGGGGGCACTGTCCCGGTAATTACTGTGGGGGGCACTGTCCCGGTAATTACTGGGGGGGGGCACTGTCCCGGTAGGGGGCACTGTCCCGGTAATTACTGGGGGCACTGTCCCGGTAATTACTGGGGGGGCACTGTCCCGGTAATTACTGGGGGGCACTGTCCCGGTAATTACTGGGGGGCACTGTCCCGGTAATTACTGGGGGGGCACTGTCCCGGTAATTACTGGGGGCACCGCCCGGTAATTACTGGGGGGCTGTCCCGGTAATTACTGGGGGTGGGGCACTGTCCCGGTAATTACTGGGGGGCACTGTCCCGGTAATTACTGGGGGGACAGTGTCTCTCTCTGTCTCCAGAACAAATTCTCACATGCTCTCACAGCCAACCAGGAATCTATCTAATGCAATATTTGAGATAAATTGAGTTGCTTTAATGCTGTTTATCAGGGTTGGTTTGATTGAATCAGTCTGCTGTTGGTGAGATGTGAATGGACAGACCCTCCTTTTATTGTAAATAGGAAGATCCTTAAGAGGATTTCTTTGTGATGGGTTGTACAGCAGGGATGGGTTCACTATCTGTTAAAAGTCTGTCTGGTTTGAGGCCAAGCATGACAGAACAGGCTCTTTCAGGACGAGGTCATAGGGTACCTGGCCAGGTGGCCAATAGGAGCGCCCGAAAATGACTTGATGATAATGTAAGAGAATTGTGTTGTGAAGTTGGCGTCGTCCTCGTACCTCCTTCCTCACATTCATCATGAGTTCATGTTCTCATCCCTCTCCCCTCTTCCAGTGTTTCAGACAGTGGCAGTTCCCAGGGCCTGTCCCAGCCGTCTACCCAGACCACCCAGTACCTGAGAGCTGACACACCCAACAACGCCAGTGCTGTCACCAGTAAGAGACACACACACACACACACACAGAAACAGTAAGACACTTCCTAGACCCCCCCCATCTAAATAACCTATCCAAGAACATCTTATCGTATTCAACTTGCAAGGTGCTGTAACTAACCGGTTCTGACAATGTCCTGATCCAGCCAATAGTTTAGAGTGAGTCCCCAGCGTCTGTTTGCTGTGTGACGTTCTTAAAGTCCTGTCTCTTTTCACTCTTACCCCCATTACCAAAGTAATGCACGTTATTTTCTTATGCTGACGGTCACAAACACTCTCTTTTACGTTTTAACGATAGGATCTGTGTCATTTGTTGGATACACACCCACCTTCTGATGCCAGCACCATGATGAGATTAGAACCATGGAACCATGGAGTTAGAATACTAGAATGGAACCTTCTTATTGGTGAGAACAGTCAGCCATTTTGGTCAGGGAGTAGGTCAACCATGGTTTGCCAGTGCTGTGATAAGATATTGTGTAAAACAATGAATTTGAAGAATGCATTTGTACGTTTGTTAGCTAGTTAGCCAGCCAGTTTTAGAGGAATTATTTAATATACTTTTTTTTTTCAAATTAACTGCCAATATGCCAACATTGCATTCATCAATGCAGTCAGTCTACAGCCAGACATTGGCTGACATCAGTTGATGATAGGACTTTAACAATTTGTAAAAGCAACACCTACTGATATTTTTTTTTTACATTTATGGTCTGTTTACAAATATTATAGATGCTATTTATACAGAACATTTGTATAAAATCCATAGGAACTGTATTTATAATTATAAGACAATATTTTAGGTTACAATTCCTGATATGTCACAGGATTATGCCTCTACTGCCATTCATTCCAATTAGACTGGTTTGGATTTCTCCCTGACCAATATGGCTGCCATTTTCTTGCCTGGCGACCGATCCACATCGCTCTGGCCAACTGACGTTTCTTCTCCACAATGAGTCTAGATTTGCTTCCCTGCCTTACGCTTTCTAGAAAGACTCCTGCTAGAGCTGGCCGCCCGAGCAAACTGAGCAATCGGGGAAGAAGGGCCGTGGTCAGGAAGGTGACCAAGAAACCTGATGGTCACTCTGACAGAGCTTCAGATTTCCTCTGTTTAGATCAAATCAAATGTTATTTGTCACATGTGCCGAACACAGCCTTAGTGTGAAATGCTTACTTACAAGTAGAGGTCGACCGACTATGATTTTTCAACACTGATACCGATTTATTGGAGGACCAAAAAAGCCGATGCCGATTAATCTGACAATTTTTTGAAACATTTTTTGTTTTGTTGTTGTAATAATGACAATTACAACAATACTGAATGAACACTTATTTTAACCTAATATAATACATCAATAAAATCAATTTAGCCTCAAATAAATAATGAAACATGTTCAATTTGGTTAAAATAATGCAAAAACAAAGTGTTGGAGAAGAAAGTAAAAGTGAAATATGTGGTGTAAAAAGCTAACGTTTAAGTTCCTTGCTCAGAACATGAGAACATATGAAAGCTGGTGGTTCCTTTTAACATGAGTCTTCAATATTTGAGGGTAAGAAGTTTTAGGTTGTAGTTGTTATAGGAATTATAGGACTATTTCTCTCTATACCATTTGTATTTCATTAACCTTTGACTATTGGATGTTCTTATCGGTACTTTAGTTTTGCCAGTGTAGCTTCCGTCCCTCTCCTCGCTCCTCCCTGGGCTCGAACCAGCAACA
This sequence comes from Oncorhynchus tshawytscha, assembly GCF_018296145.1. NCBI lineage: Eukaryota > Metazoa > Chordata > Actinopteri > Salmoniformes > Salmonidae > Oncorhynchus > Oncorhynchus tshawytscha. The sequence goes on from NC_056433.1 coordinate 86,403,006, forward strand.
CAACGACAACGGCCTCCATCGAAGCAGCGTTACCCATGCAGAGCAAGGGGAACAACTACTAGAAGGCTCAGAGCGAGTGACGTTTGAAACGCTATTAGCGCGCGCTAACTAGCTAGCCATTTCACTTCGGTTACACTGACTTGCCTAGTTAAATAAAGGTATAAATAAAAAATAAAAATTGTTTTTTTTTTAAATCTGCAAATCGGCGCCCAAAAACACCGATTTCCGATTGTTATGAGAACTTGAAATCGGCCCTAAATAATCGTTCGACCTCTACTTACAAGCCTTTAATAACCAACAATGCACTTCAAGAAATAGAGTTAAGAAAATACTTACTAAATAAAGTAGCACGTTATTTCCATAACAAAATAACGAGGCTATATACAGTGGTAGAGTCAATGTGCAGGGGTACAGGTTAGTCGAGGTAATTCTTACATGGAGGTTGGGGTAAAGTGACTGTGCATAGACAGTAAACAGCGAATAGCAGCAGTGTACAAAACAAAGGGGAGGGGTGTCAATGCAAATACTCTGGGTTGGCCATTTGATTATTTGTTCAGCAGTCTTATGGCTTGGGGGTAGAAGCTGTTAAGGAGATGGGACAACTATCTCTGTAGCACTCCACCAATCAGGCTTTTATGGTAGAGTGGGTAGAAGGAAAGCCACTACTCAGTAAAAGGCACATGACAGCCCCCTTGGAGTTTGCCAAAAGGCACCTTAAGGACTCTCAGACCATGAGGAACAAGATTCTCTGGTCTGATGAAAGCAAGATTGAACTCTTTGGTCTGAAGGCCAAGAGTCAGGTCTGGAGGAAACCTGGCACCATCCCTACGGTGAAGCATGGTGGTGGCAGCATCATGCTGTGGGGATGTTTTTCAACGGCAGGCCTGGGAGACTAGTCAGGATCGAGGGAAAGATGAACAGAGCAAAGTACAGAGAGATCCTTGATGAAAACCTGCTCTGGACCTCAGACTGGGGCGAAGGTCCACCTTCCAACAGGACAATGACCCTAAACACACAGCCAAGACAATGCAGGTGTGGCTTTGGGACAAGTCTCAATGTCTTTGAGTGGCCCAACCAGAGCCCGGACTTGATCCCAATCAGACATTTCTGGAAAGACCAAAAAATAGCTGGGCAGCGACACTCCCCATCCAACCTGACAGAGCTTGAGAGGATCTGCCGAGAAGAATGGAAGAATCTCCCCAAATACAGGGGTATGACGCTACAAGCTTGGCACACAAGAAGACTTGAGGCTGTAAACGCTGCCAAAGGTGCTTCAGCAAAGTATTGAGTAAAGGGTCTGAATACTTATGTAAATATGATATTTCCGTTTTTATTTGTAAAAAGTTAGCAAACATTTAAAAAAAAACTGTTTTTGCTTTGTCATTATGGTGTATTGTGTGTAGATTGAGAATTATATATTTTATAGAATAAGGCTGTAACTTAATTAACAAATAAACGTTTTTAAGTCAAGTGGTCTGAACTTTCCAAATGCGCTGTGTATCAGCATCGTTTTTGTCTTATTCCATTCATGCCACCAAACATTTCCATTCATTGTGATGACTGTTTAAAAGCCAATTTATGCTTGATCTGAAAATGAGTTTGAAGGCTCCTTATGGAGTAGCCTCCGGAGGCATGCAGAGGTCAGATTGAGTTGGTACCGCATTGCCGTGCACCTCCCAAATGTTGTAACTGTGTGGATTGCTCCGTATAGCTCTTCATTGACATGATTTGGTTGACGGTAGGTTGGGGATGTCCTGTATAAACGCAAATGACCAATAGGAAGTCTGATTCATCATGCATTTTACTCTGGTGTGTACATGAATCTGTGTAAGAGGGTGTACACTGTGGCCATCTAGTGGCTGTGTCCTCCTACTGCAGGGTGTTGGGGCTGTGTCCTCCTACTGCAGGGTGTTGGGGCTGTGTCCCTACTGCAGGGTGTCGGGGCTGTGTCCTCCTACTACTGCAGGGTGTTGGGGCTGTGTCCCTACTGCAGGGTGTCGGGGCTGTGTCCTCCTTCTACTGCAGGGTGTTGGGGCTGTGTCCCTACTGCAGGGTGTCGGGGCTGTGTCCTCCTACTGCAGGGTGTTGGGGCTGTGTCCCTACTGCAGGGTGTCGGGGCTGTGTCCTCCTACTACTGCAGGGTGTTGGGGCTGTGTCCCTACTGCAGGGTGTCGGGGCTGTGTCCTCCTTCTACTGCAGGGTGTTGGGGCTGTGTCCCTACTGCAGGGTGTCGGGGCTGTGTCCTCCTACTGCAGGGTGTTGGGGCTGTGTCCCTTCCTACTGCAGGGTGTCGGGGCTGTGTCCTCCTCCTACTGCAGGGTGTTGGGGCTGTGTCCTCCTCCTACTGCAGGGTGTTGGGGCTGTGTCCTCCTCCTACTGCAGGGTGTTGGGGCTGTGTCCTCCTCCTACTGCAGGGTGTTGGGGCTGTGTCCTCCTCCTACTGCAGGGTGTTGGGGCTGTGTCCTCCTCCTACTGCAGGGTGTTGGGGGATGTGATGTCCTCCTCCTACTGCAGGGTGTTGGGGCTGTGTCCTCCTCCTACTGCAGGGTGTTGGGGCTGTGTCCTCCTCCTACTGCAGGGTGTTGGGGCTGTGTCCCTACTGCAGGGTGTTGGGGCTGTGTCCCTACTGCAGGGTGTCGGGGCTGTGTCCTACTGCAGGATGTTGATGCTGTGTCCTCCTCCTATTGCAGGGTGATGGGGTTGTGTCCTCCTCCTACTGCAGGGTGTTGGGGCTGTGTCCTCCTCCCCCTGCAGGGTGTTGGGGCTGTGTCCTCCTCCCCCTGCAGGGTGTTGGGGCTGTGTCCTCCTCCTACTGCAGGGTGTCGGGGCTGTGTCCTACTGCAGGATGTTGATGCTGTGTCCTCCTCCTACTGCAGGATGTTGATGCTGTGTCCTCCTCCTACTGCAGGGTGTTGGGGCTGTGTCCTCCTCCTACTGCAGGGTGTTGGGGCTGTGTCCTCCTCCTACTGCAGGGTGTTGGGGCTGTGTCCTCCTCCTACTGCAGGGTGTCTGGGTTGTGTCCTACTGCAGGATGTTGATGCTGTGTCCTCCTCCTCCTCCTATTGCAGGGTGATGGGATGCTGTGTCCTCCTCCTACTGCAGGGTGTTGGGCAGGATGTTGATGCTGTGTCCTCCTCCTACTGCAGGATGTGTGCTGGGGGGTGTTGGGGCTGTGTCCTCCTCCTACTGCAGGGTGTTGGGGCTGTGTCCTCCTTCTACTGCAGGGTGATGGGGCTGTGTCCTCCTCCTACTGCAGGGTGTTGGGGCTGCAGGGTGTCTGTGGCAGGGTGTTGTGTCCTCCTACTGCAGGATGTTGATGCTGTGTCCTCCTCCTACTGCAGGATGTTGATGCTGTGTCCTCCTCCTACTGCAGGATGTTGATGCTGTGTCCTCCTCCTACTGCAGGGTGTCGGGGCTGTGTCCTCTTCCTACTGCAGGATGTTGATGCTGTGTCCTCCTCCTACTGCAGGATGTTGATGCTGTGTCCTCCTCAGGATGTTGATGCTGTGTCCTCCTGCAGGATGTTGATGCTGTGTCCTCCTCCTACTGCAGGATGTTGGGGCTGGTGTCCTCCTACTGCAGGGTGTTGGGGCTGTGTCCTCCTCCTACTGCAGGGTGATGGGGCTGTGTCCTCCTCCTACTGCAGGGTGATGGGGCTGTGTCCTCCTCCTACTGCAGGGTGATTGGGGCTGTGTCCTCCTCCTACTGCAGGGTGATGGGGCTGCAGGGTGTCCTCCTACTGCAGGGTGATGGGGCTGTGTCCTCCTCCTACTGCAGGGTGATGGGGCTGTGTCCTCCTCCAGGGTGATGGGGCTGTGTCCTCCTCCTACTGCAGGGTGTTGGGGCTGTGTACTCCTCCTACTGCAGGGTGTTGGGGCTGTGTACTCCTACTGCAGGGTGTTGGGGGTGTGTCCTCCTCCTACTGCAGGGTGTTGGGGCTGTGTCCTCCTCCTACTGCAGGGTGTTGGGGCTGTGTACTCCTCCTACTGCAGGGTGTTGGGGCTGTGTACTCCTCCTACTGCAGGGTGATGGGGGTGTGTCCTCCTCCTACTGCAGGGTGTTGGGGGTGTGTCCTCCTCCTACTGCAGGGTGTTGGGGCTGTGTCCTCCTCCTACTGCAGGGTGTTGGGGCTGTGTCCTCCTCCTACTGCAGGGTGATGGGGCTGTGTCCTCCTCCTACTGCAGGGTGATGGGGCTGTGTCCTCCTCCTACTGCAGGGTGTTGGGGCTGTGTCCTCCTCCTACTGCAGGGTGTTGGGGCTGTGTCCTCCTCCTACTGCAGGGTGTTGGGGCTGTGTCCTCCTCCTGTTGGGGCTGTGTCCTCCTCCTACTGCAGGGTGTTGGGGCTGTGTCCTCCTCCTACTGCAGGGTGTTGGGGCTGTGTCCTCCTCCTACTGCAGGGTGTTGGGGCTGTGTCCTCCTCCTACTGCAGGGTGTTGGGGCTGTGTCCTCCTCCTACTGCAGGGTGTTGGGGCTGTGTCCACCTACTGTCTTATATAAAGGGATAAAGAATATATACATAAAGATATATGAATGAGTTATGGTACAGAACGGCATAGGCAAGATGCAGTAGATGGTATAGAGTACAGTATATACATATGAGATGAGTAATGTAGGGTATGTAAACATTATACAAAGTGGCATAGTTTAAAGTGACTAGTGATACATTTTTTACATCAATTTCCAATATTAAAGTGGCTGGAGTTGAGTCAGTATGTTGGCAGCAGCCACTCAATGTTAGTGGTGGCTGTTTAACAGTCTGATGGCCTTGAGATAGAAGCTGTTTTTCAGTCTTTCGGTCCCAGCTTTGATGCACCTGTACTGACCTCTCCTTGGATGATAGTGGGGTGAACAGGCAGTGGCTCGGGTGGTTGTTGTCCTTAATGATCTTTATGGCCTTCCTGTAACATCGGGTGGTGTAGGTGTCCTGGAGGGCAGGTAGTTTGCCCCCGGTGATGCGTTGTGCAGACCTCACTACCCTCTAGAGAGCCTTGCGGTTGTGGAGCAGTTTCTGATTCTGCCCGACAGGAGTGTTTTTGGTGACCAGCCTCCTGAGGTTGAAGAGGCGCTGCTGCGCCTTCTTCACGATGCTGTCTGTGTGGGTGGACCAATTCAGTTTGTCCGTGATGTGTTCGCCGAGGAACTTAAAACTTACTACCCTCTCCACTACTGTCCCGTTGATGTGGATAGGGGGGTGTTCCCTCTGCTGTTTCCTGAAGTCCACAATCATCTCCTTAGTTTTGTTGACATTGAGTGTGAGGTTGTTTTCCTGACACCACACTCCTAGGGCCATCACCTCCTCCCTGTAGGCCGTCTCGTCGTTGTTGGTAATCAAGCCTATCACTGTAGTGTCGTCTGCAAACTTGATGATTGAGTTGGAGGCGTGCATGGCCACGCAGTCGTGGGTGAACAGGGAGTACAGGGGAGGGCTCAGAACGCACCCTTGTGGGGCCCCAGTGTTGAGGATCAGCGGGGTGGAGATGTTGTTATCTACCCTCACCACCTGGGGGCGGCCCGTCAGGAAGTCCAGGACCCAGTTGCACAGGGCGGGTTGCACAGAGCTTGATGACGAGCTTGGAGGGTACTATGGTGTTGAATGCCGAGCTGTAGTCGATGAACAGCATTCTCACATAGGTATTCCTTGTCCAGATGGGTTAGGGCAGTGTGCAGTGTGGTTGCGATTGCATCGTTTGTGGACCTATTGGGGCGGTAAGCAAATTGGAGTGGATTTAGGGTGTCAGGTAGGGTGCAGGTGATATGGACCTTGACTAGTCTCTCAAAGCACTTCATGAAGCATTCTTCCTCCTCCTACTGCAGGTGGCTGTGTCCTCTAATCTGCTTTGATGTGTTTAATGGTACCATCCCACACCTGTCATTTACCCAACCCTTAATCACCTCTGTCTCTCTCTCTCCCGCCCTCCTTCCACCCCCCCTGTCCTTTCATCATCAGACCATCACCCTGGCACTGCACCCGTTCTCCAGCTTGCTGCCGCCACCTTCCCAAACCCTGAAGCCCCCGTCCATGAAACCAGAAGTAAGTTCAGTCACATGTAGTCCAGTCTTACCGTGGGCCCATCCCCACTGCACTAGTCCAGTCTTACCGTGGGCCCATCCCCACTGCACTAGTCCAGTCTTACCGTGGGCCCATCCACTGCACTAGTCCAGTCTTACCGTGGGCCCATCCCCACTGCACTAGTCCAGTCTTACCGTGGGCCCATCCCCACTGCACTAGTCCAGTCTTACCGTGGGCCCATCCCCACTGCACTAGTCCAGTCTTACCGCGGGCCCATCCACTGCACTAGTCCAGTCTTACCGTGGGCCCATCCCCACTGCACTAGTCCAGTCTTACCGCGGGCCCATCCACTGCACTAGTCCAGTCTTACCGTGGGCCCATCCCCACTGCACTAGTCCAGTCTTACCATCCCCACTGCACTAGTCCAGTCTTACCGCGGGCCCATCCACTGCACTAGTCCAGTCTTACCGTGGGCCCATCCCACTGCAATAGTCCAGTCTTACCGTGGGCCCATCCCCACTGCACTAGTCCAGTCTTACCGTGGGCCCATCCCCACTGCACTAGTCCAGTCTTACCGTGGGCCCATCCACTGCACTAGTCCAGTCTTACCGTGGGCCCATCCACTGCACTAGTCCAGTCTTACCGCGAGCCCATCCACTGCACTAGTCCAGTCTTACCGTGGGCCCATCCACTGCACTAGTCCAGTCTTACCGCGGGCCCATCCACTGCACTAGTCCAGTCTTACCGCGGGCCCATCCACTGCACTAGTCCAGTCTTACCGCGGGCCCATCCACTGCACTAGGCTCCCTGTGTTTTGCACAGTCATGTCACATGACCTGGATTTTTATGTTTTATTTAAAGCTTTTTCATCAAACTGTCCCCTTTTTTTTCTTTTTTTTACATTTTTGTTTTATGACAGATGGTCCAGCACCATCCTCAAACACAATTACTTGTATTTGTTGGTGTAATGTTCATTTCTGGAGAAGGCTTAAAAATACAGGATCAAATCTGTCATGTGACATTTTTATTGTTCCCGAAACACAGAGGCCCTATTCATAACTTCTACTAACGGATTCATTCATCCTCATGTTTATTATCCCTGTTTGTTTGTTTGTTTGTTTTTAATCATCTATAGTGTTTAGCTAATCCATCCATATTGCAGGAGTTTGCTTCCGTCCTCTTAAAGTGCAACAATACTCCTTCCAGTAAAATACATTTCATTAAATCAGTTCTCTCATTGGCGACGTTGCAGTTCCTTTCCTCACAGTGAGATCTACTGTGGCACCATTATCCTATAATCTGCCAACGGACAGTTAAGGACAATGACCGTCAAATAAATGCCTACTTTTCTTTGTCATAATCCTCATATTACATTTATTTGAAGAGGGTATGTAAACTTTTTTTTTTAAGTGCATATACAGTTTACCTAATATCAGTTTAAAATGTTGACATGAAAAGGGTCAAATGTGTCAATATTTTACGAGCAGAGCAGCACAGTCTGGAGGAAAAGCTTAATTTCCAAAAGTTCCAAGCGCTTAAACCATTTTGTTTTTGAGTTTGTTGTAACCAGAGCTGTGTTGTATTTGTTAGGCCGTAGAGCCAACGGTTGGCACCAGGGCTGTGTTGTATTTGTTAGGCCGTAGAGCCAACGGTTGTCACCAGAGCTGTGTTGTATTTGTTAGGCCGTAGAGCCAACGGTTGTCACCAGAGCTGTGTTGTATTTGTTAGGCCGTAGAGCCAACGGTTGTCACTAGAGCTGTGTTGTATTCGTTAGGCCGTAGAGCCAACGGTTGTCACCAGAGCTGTGTTGTATTTGTTAGGCCGTAGAGCCAACGGTTGTCACCAGAGCTGTGTTGTATTTGTTAGGCCGTAGAGCCAACGGTTGTCACCAGAGCTGTGTTGTATTTGTTAGGCCGTAGAGCCAACGGTTGTCACTAGAGCTGTGTTGTATTCGTTAGGCCGTAGAGCCAACGGTTGTCACTAGAGCTGTGTTGTATTCGTTAGGCAGTAGAGCCAACGGTTGTCACTAGAGCTGTGTTGTATTTGTTAGGCCGTAGAGCCAACGGTTGTCACTAGAGCTGTGTTGTATTTGTTAGGCCGTAGAGCCAACGGTTGGCACCAGAGCTGTGTTGTATTTGTTAGGCCGTAGAGCCAACGGTTGGCACCAGAGTTGTGTGGTATTTGTTAGACCGTAGAGCCAACGGTTGTCACCAGAGCTGTGTTGTATTTGTTAGGCCGTAGAGCCAACGGTTGGCACCAGGGCTGTGTGGTATTCGTTAGGCCGTAGAGCCAACGGTTGTAAGTGTGTTGGCAGTAGCCACTCAATGTTAGTGATGGCTGTTTAACAGTCTGATGGCCTTGAGATAGAAGCTGTTTTTCAGTCTCTCGGTCCCAGCTTTGATGCACCTGTACTGACCTCGCCTTCTGGATGACAGCGGGGTGAACAGGCAGTGGCTCGGGTGGTTGATGTCCTTGATGATCTTTATGGCCTTCCTGTAGCATCGGGTGGTGTAGGTGTCCTGGAGGGCAGGTAGTTTGCCCCCGGTGATGCGTTGTGCAGACCTCACTACCCTCTGGAGAGCCTTACGGTTGAGGGCGGTGCAGTTGCCATACCAGGCGGTGATACAGCCCGCCAGGATGCTCGTTATTACTGCATTGTCGGAACTAGAAGCACAAGCATTTCGCTACACTCGCATTAACATCTGCTAACCATGTGTATGTGACAAATAAAATTTGATTTGACCAGGGCTGTGTTGTATTTGTTAGGCCGTAGAGCCAACGGTTGTCACCAGGGCTGTGTTGTATTTGTTAGGCCGTAGAGCCAACGGTTGTCACTAGAGCTGTGTTGTATTCGTTAGGCCGTAGCCAAAGATGGAATACAAGCTCAAAACATGTTTCAATGAAAATGACAATTATGAAATCTGTGGTTATTTTCATGACAATTAATCGTCACAGATCTACTGATCAGACACGCACGGGTGGTTGACGTAGTCTGGTGCTGTTCTCAGTTTACCCACTAGGTGGCAGCAAAACCCTTTGACATCTCTCTGGTCTGAAGACTAGAAATACAATGCAAATGTCTGCTCCCTGTAACAGATTTATCTCAGAAAATATGTAAAGATGGTACTGATGGTGTACTATAAAACCTAACATTTGATAGTTCATTACATTTGATAGTTCATTACATTTGATAGTTCATTACATTTGATAGTTCATTACATTTGATAGTTCATTACATTTGATAGTTCATTACATTTTATACTTACATTACATTTTATACTTACATTACATTTTATACTTACATTATATTTTATAGTACATTATATTTTATAGTTACATTATATGCTATAGTTACATTATATGCTATAGTTCATTATATGCTATAGTTACATTATATAAAAAATAAATGACCTGACACTAACAGCTTATTCTGATATTTCTTGTTTCTTCTAATTGTTTTGATGTATTTGTGTACAGTATTGTCCTGTTAGATAGTATTGTGCTGTAAAAAAAAAAAAAAAAAATTGTCACATGCTCCAAATACAACAGTGAAATGCTTACTTACAAGCCCTTTAACCAACAATGCAGTTTTAAAGAAAATATAGTTAAGAATATATTTGCTAAATTAACTAAAGTAAAAAAATAACACACTAAAATAACAATGAGGCTATATTCAAGTGGTACCTGTACTGAGTCAATGTGCGCGGGTACATGTTGGACAGGGGTAAAGTGACTATGCATGGATAAACGGAGAGTAGCAGCAGTTTAAAAGCGGGGGGTCAGTCAATGTAAATAGTCGGGGTGGCCATTTGATTAGCTGTTCAGCAGTTTTATGGCTTGGGGGTAGAAGCTGTTAAGGATCCTTTTGGTTCTAGACTCGGAGCTCCTGTACCACATGCCTTGCGGTAGCAGAAAGGACAGTCTGTGACTAGGGTGACTGGAGTCTTTGACAATTCTTAGGGCCTTCCTCTGACACCGCCTGGTATAAAGATCCTGGATGGCAGGAAGCTTGGTCCCTGTGATGTACTGGGTCGTACTCACTACCCTCTATAGGGCTTTCCTCTGACACTGCCTGGTATAAAGGTCCTGGATGGCAGGAAGCTTGGTCCCAGTGATGTACTGGGTCGTACTCACTACCCTCTATAGGGCTTTCCTCTGACACCGCCTGGTATAAAGGTCCTGGATGGCAGGAAGCTTGGTCCCAGTGATGTACTGGGCTGTACTCACTACCCTCTATAGGGCCTTCCTCTGACACCGCCTGGTATAAAGGTCCTGGATGGCAGGAAGCTTGGTCCCAGTGATGTACTGGGTTGTACTCACTACCCTCTATAGGGAAGCTTGGTCCCAGTGATGTACTGGGTTGTACTCACTACCCTCTATAGGGCCTTCCTCTGACACCGCCTGGTATAAAGGTCCTGGATGGCAGGAAGCTTGGTCCCAGTGATGTACTGGGCTTTTCTCACTACCCTCTATAGGGCTTTCCTCTGACACTGCCTGGTACAAAGGTCCTGGATGGCAGGAAGCTTGGTCCCAGTGATGTACTGGGCTGTACGTATTACCCTCTGTAGCGCCTTACGGTCAGATGCTGAGCAGTCGCCATATCAGGCGGTGATGCAACCATTGTGCCGTTAGATAGCATTGTGCCGTTAGATAGCATTGTGCCGTTAGATAGCATTGTGCCGTTAGATAGCATTGTGCCGTTAGATAGTGTTGTGCCGTTAGATAGCGTTGTGCCGTTAGATAGCGTTGTGCCGTTAGATAGCATTGTGCTGTTAGATAGCATTGTGCCGTTAGATAGCATTGTGCTGTTAGATAGTATTGTGCCGTTAGATAGCGTTGTGCCGTTAGATAGCATTGTGCTGTTAGATAGTATTGTGCTGTTAGATAGTATTGTGCTGTTAGATAGTATTGTGCCGTTAGATAGTATTGTGCTGTTAGATAGTATTGTGCCGTTAGATAGCGTTGTGCCGTTAGATAGCGTTGTGCCGTTAGATAGCGTTGTGCCGTTAGATAGCATTGTGCTGTTAGATAGTATTGTGCTGTTAGATAGTGTTGTGCTGTTAGATAGTATTGTGCCGTTAGATAGCATTGTGCCGTTAGATAGTGTTGTGCCGTTAGATAGCGTTGTGCCGTTAGATAGCATTGTGCTGTTAGATAGTATTGTGCTGTTAGATAGTGTTGTGCTGTTAGATAGTATTGTGCCGTTAGATAGTGTTGTGCCGTTAGATAGCGTTGTGCCGTTAGATAGTATTGTGCCGTTAGATAGCGTTGTGCCGTTAGATAGCGTTGTGCTGTTAGATAGCGTTGTGCCGTTAGATAGTGTTGTGCCGTTAGATAGTATTGTGCCGTTAGATAGCGTTGTGCCGTTAGATAGCATTGTGCTGTTAGATAGTATTGTGCTGTTAGATAGTGTTGTGCTGTTAGATAGTATTGTGCCGTTAGATAGTGTTGTGCCGTTAGATAGCGTTGTGCCGTTAGATAGTATTGTGCCGTTAGATAGCGTTGTGCCGTTAGATAGCGTTGTGCTGTTAGATAGCGTTGTGCCGTTAGATAGTGTTGTGCCGTTAGATAGTATTGTGCTGTTAGATAGCGTTGTGCTGTTAGATAGCGTTGTGCCGTTAGATAGTGTTGTGCTGTTAGATAGTGTTGTGCTGTTAGATAGTATTGTGCTGTTAGATAGTGTTGTGCTGTTAGATAGTGTTGTGCTGTTAGATAGTATTGTGCTGTTAGATAGTATTGTGCTGTTAGATAGTGTTGTGCTGTTAGATAGTATTGTGCTGTTAGATAGTATTGTGCTGTTAGATAGTGTTGTGCTGTTAGATAGTATTGTGCTGTTAGATAGTATTGTGCTGTTAGATAGTATTGTGCTGTTAGATAGTGTTGTGCTGTTAGATAGTGTTGTGCTGTTAGATAGTATTGTGCTGTTAGATAGTTGTGCTGTTAGATAGTGTTGTGCTGTTAGATAGTGTTGTGCTGTTAGATAGCGTTGTGCTGTTAGATAGCGTTGTGCTGTTAGATAGCATTGTGCTGTTAGATAGCATTGTGCCGTTAGATAGTGTTGTGCCGTTAGATAGTATTGTGCTGTTAGATAGCGTTGTGCCGTTAGATAGTGTTGTGCCGTTAGATAGTATTGTGCCGTTAGATAGCGTTGTGCCGTTAGATAGCATTGTGCTGTTAGATAGTATTGTGCTGTTAGATAGTGTTGTGCTGTTAGATAGTATTGTGCCGTTAGATAGTGTTGTGCCGTTAGATAGCGTTGTGCCGTTAGATAGTGTTGTGCCGTTAGATAGCGTTGTGCCGTTAGATAGCGTTGTGCTGTTAGATAGCGTTGTGCCGTTAGATAGTGTTGTGCCGTTAGATAGTATTGTGCTGTTAGATAGCGTTGTGCTGTTAGATAGCGTTGTGCCGTTAGATAGTGTTGTGCTGTTAGATAGTGTTGTGCTGTTAGATAGTATTGTGCTGTTAGATAGTGTTGTGCTGTTAGATAGTGTTGTGCTGTTAGATAGTATTGTGCTGTTAGATAGTATTGTGCTGTTAGATAGTGTTGTGCTGTTAGATAGTATTGTGCTGTTAGATAGTATTGTGCTGTTAGATAGTGTTGTGCTGTTAGATAGTATTGTGCTGTTAGATAGTATTGTGCTGTTAGATAGTGTTGTGCTGTTAGATAGTGTTGTGCTGTTAGATAGTATTGTGCTGTTAGATAGTGTTGTGCTGTTAGATAGTGTTGTGCTGTTAGATAGTGTTGTGCTGTTAGATAGCGTTGTGCTGTTAGATAGCGTTGTGCTGTTAGATAGCATTGTGCTGTTAGATAGCATTGTGCCGTTAGATAGTGTTGTGCCGTTAGATAGTATTGTGCTGTTAGATAGCGTTGTGCCGTTAGATAGTGTTGTGCCGTTAGATAGTATTGTGCTGTTAGATAGCATTGTGCTGTTAGATAGTATTGTGCTGTTAGATAGTGTTGTGCTGTTAGATAGTGTTGTGCTGTTAGATAGTGTTGTGCTGTTAGATAGTATTGTGCTGTTAGATAGTGTTGTGCTGTTAAACATTTCATTGCACTGCTGGAGCTGGAAACACAAACATGTCTCTTCAGCTGTTTTAACTCATCTATTTATGCAACAAATAATCTTTGATATGATGAAGGCACATACCAATCCTGATCTCACTGTCGCCTGTAGGCATCATGTGATTTGAGGTACATTATTAAGCATTTTTCCCTTTTCCATATGAAGTGGGCTTAAAATGTTTAGATTGACATATAGGATGGAGGGATACGCGCTAGCATGCGTGACACGTTTGAGTTTCTTCACGAGTCCCTCGGGCTTAGCTTAGTTTAGCTTGTCTTGGACTGGAGTATCTCAACCCAATTTCATACTGATGTTTTAAAGGTGCAACCTGGGATATTTACAGGTATTTTTGTCTTCTTTAATTATTTTTTTAAATGAATGATGAGCCTTATTGGTTAACTGCCCAAATGAAGGAAACGCTTGAGTAAAATCGGGATACAAACTATATTGAAAGCAGGTGCTTCCACACAGGTGTGGTTCCAGAGTTAATTAAGCCGTTAACATCCCATCATGCTTAGGGTCATGTATAAAAATCCCCAGTTGCCCATTGTTTTGGCTAGAAGAAGAGATCTCGGTCTGAAAGGAGCGGTTTTAAAGGGTGTGTGCTAGTGATGGTTATATCCGCGGGACAGTTTTGGGGTTTTAAGGTCATGAAATATTGTGTGGATGAAGGGTGGGTGGTGGGTTGAAGAAAGAATACAATACTTCACACTTATTTTTCTTAACTGCATTTGTTGGTAAAGGGCTTGTAGGTGATCATTTCACTGTAAGGTCTACACTGGTTGTATTTGGCGCTCGTCACAAAGAAAATTAGATTTGATTAAAAATAATCCATGTTTTTTTTATTTTACCTTTATTTTACTAGGCAAGTCAGTTAAGAACAAATTCTTATTTTCAATGACGGCCTAGGAACAGTGGGTTAACTGCCTGTTCAGGGGCAGAACGACAGATTTGTACCTTGTCGGCTCGGGGGTTTGAACTTGCAACCTTCCGGTTACTAGTCCAACGCTCTAACCACTAGGCTACCCTGCCGCCTCTACACTCTAACCACTAGGCTACCCTGCCGCCTCTACACTCTAACCACTAGGCTACCCTGCCGCCTCTACACTCTAACCACTAGGCTACCCTGCCACCTCTACACTCTAACCACTAGGCTACCCTGCCACCTCTACACTCTAACCACTAGGCTACCCTGCCGCCTCTACACTCTAACCACTAGGCTACCCGCCTCCTCTACACTCTAACCACTAGGCTACCCTGCCACCTCTACACTCTAACCACTAGGCTACCCTGCCACCTCTACACTCTAACCACTAGGCTACCCTGCCACCTCTACACTCTAACCACTAGGCTACCCTGCCACCTATACACTCTAACCACTAGGCTACCCTGCCGCCTCTACACTCTAACCACTAGGCTACCCTGCCGGCCCTCCAAACTAACCACTAGGCTACCCTGCCGGCCCTCCACTCTAACCACTAGGCTACCCTGCCGGCCCTCCACTCTAACCACTAGGCTACCCTGCCGGCCCTCCACTCTAACCACTAGGCTACCCTGCCGGCCCTCCACTCTAACCACTAGGCTACCCTGCCGCCTCTACACTCTAACCACTAGGCTACCCTGCCGCCTCTACACTCTAACCACTAGGCTACCCTGCCGCCCCTCCACTCTAACCACTAGGCTACCCTGCCTCCTCTACACTCTAACCACTAGGCTACCCTGCCGCCCCTCCACTCTAACCACTAGGCTACCCTGCCGCCCCTACACTCTAACCACTAGGCTACCCTGCCTCCTCTACACTCTAACCACTAGGCTACCCTGCCGCCCTACACTCTAACCACTAGGCTACCCTGCCGCCCCTACACTCTAACCACTAGGCTACCCTGCCGCCCCTCCACTCTAACCACTAGGCTACCCTGCCGCCCTCCACTCTAACCACTAGGCTACCCTGCCGCCCCTACACTCTAACCACTAGGCTACCCTGCCGCCCCTACACTCTAACCACTAGGCTACCCTGCCGCCCCTACACTCTAACCACTAGGCTACCCTGCCGCCTCTACACTCTAACCACTAGGCTACCCTGCCGCCTCTACACTCTAACCACTAGGCTACCCTGCCGCCCTCCACTCTAACCACTAGGCTACCCTGCCGCCTCTACACTCTAACCACTAGGCTACCCTGCCGCCCCTACACTCTAACCACTAGGCTACCCTGCCGCCCCTCCACTCTAACCACTAGGCTACCCTGCCGCCCCTCCACTCTAACCACTAGGCTACCCTGCCGCCCCTCCACTCTAACCACTAGGCTACCCTGCCGCCTCTACACTCTAACCACTAGGCTACCCTGCCGCCCCTACACTCTAACCACTAGGCTACCCTGCCGCCTCTACACTCTAACCACTAGGCTACCCTGCCGTCCCTCCACTCTAACCACTAGGCTACCCTGCCGCCCCTCCACTCTAACCACTAGGCTACCCTGCCGCCCCTACACTCTAACCACTAGGCTACCCTGCCGCCCCTCCACTCTAACCACTAGGCTACCCTGCCGCCCCTCCACTCTAACCACTAGGCTACCCTGCCGCCTCTACACTCTAACCACTAGGCTACCCTGCCGCCCTCCACTCTAACCACTAGGCTACCCTGCCGCCCTCCACTCTAACCACTAGGCTACCCTGCCGCCCTCCACTCTAACCACTAGGCTACCCTGCCGCCCCTCCACTCTAACCACTAGGCTACCCTGCCGCCCCTCCACTCTAACCACTAGGCTACCCTGCCGCCCCTCCACTCTAACCACTAGGCTACCCTGCCGCCCCTACACTCTAACCACTAGGCTACCCTGCCGCCTCTACACTCTAACCACTAGGCTACCCTGCCGCCCCTACACTCTAACCACTAGGCTACCCTGCCGCCCCTACACTCTAACCACTAGGCTACCCTGCCGCCCCTACACTCTAACCACTAGGCTACCCTGCCGCCCCGTATCAATTTTAGGTTTTGTTGTCACTTATGCTTTTGCCAGCTTAAGCTATAGCGCAAAACTTTTAACACACCGAATAGTCTACACACCAATTGCAAAAACAAAAACGTTTTGGGATGGTGCAGAAAAAGTAGACGTCGCTCCACTGAGACAAAAAGGACAATGATGTCAAAGTTGAGTTAAATAAGAGAAAAGCTGTGAAATGGAAAGTTGAAAATAAAGAGAAGGGAGGACCAGAACAGGAATGTTTCGGTTAAGTGGTAAGAGGATGATAGCAGTGCTGGCTGTGCCGGGGGTGCTGGCTGTGCCGGGGGTGCTGGCTGTGCCGGGGGTGCCGGGGGTGAGTCACAAGACAGTGACTTCAAATAGGCCTGTGTTATCTCAAGGGAACTGTAGCTTACTGTTCAGATGGGTTGAATGGCAAATGAAATCTGGACACTTGCCTGTAGGTCTAACCTAGCCTTAATATTAACTCCTGCACAATTACTCCAGCATTTCTTTTCCACAAAAAAAAAAAAGTACATTTCGACTCGCGAACAGGAGTGGAGAAATAGGGTTTTATTTATTTCAGCATCTTGAGAATGGACAGCCTGCAGAGAGGTGTTATCTTCATCAGCATCATTCAAGCCCAACTGAAATATTATCAGAAAGTTTTATTAGCAGTCGCGGGTGAACAAACAGCTGACCCGCGCACCGTGTGTCTGTCACCATAACTCAACCCAATTGAACTCTTATGGAAGGTTCAGGAGGGGTACCCGAGACAGCGTTTTCCACCACCATCCACAAAACACTAAATGCTGTTAATTTCTTGTGGAAGAATGGTGTCGGTATCCCTCCAATAGAGATCCAGACTCTTGTAGGCACTATGCCAAGGTGCGTTGAAGCTGTTCTGGCACCTCGTGGTGGCCCAACACCTATTAAGACACACTATTTACTGCATATCAAAATACCCAACAGCAGTTACCTGTGTATTTGAAATGTTGTTTCAGCCGTTGATTGTAGCTTTGGTACTTTCACCCTTTGGTACTTTCATGTCCATCTGATCTTGTTCAAGGCGTTCCTCTGTTTTAATGTTGCTCTTTGGTTTGCATCTCGCCTCAATGCTCCAGTCTTCACCAGCGGTTAACCACACGCTCTGAGGGTGACTCCCAAATGGCCCTCTATTCCCGATGTAGTACCTGGTGAAAAATAGTGCACTACATAGGGAATAGGGTGCCATTTGGGACTGGGAATAAGGGAGGGCTCACAAAGGATTCCTTCTTTACCTGTACAGCGTTGAGACTACAGTATGCTGCTGTATTATAATGGTATCTGTCTCTGACGTGTTACAGTATGCTGTATTATAATGTGGTATCTGTCTCCACTGACATGTTACAGTATGCTGCTGTATTATAATGTGGTATCTGTCTCTGACGTGTTACAGTATGCTGCTGTATTATAATGTGGTATCTGTCTCTGACGTGTTACAGTATGCTGTATTATAATGTGATCTGTCTCCACTGACGTGTTACAGTATGCTGTATTATAATGTGGTCTGTCTCCACTGACGTGTTACAGTATGCTGTATTATAATGTGATCTGTCTCTCTGACGTGTTACAGTATGCTGTATTATAATGTGATCTGTCTCTGACGTGTTACAGTATGCTGCTGTATTATAATGTGATCTGTCTCTGACGTGTTACAGTATGCTGCTGTATTATAATGTGATCTGTCTCCACTGACGTGTTACAGTATGCTGTATTATAATGTGGTATCTGTCTCTGACGTGTTACAGTATGCTGTATTATAATGTGGTATCTGTCTCTGACGTGTTACAGTATGCTGCTGTATTATAATGTGATCTGTCTCTGACGTGTTACAGTATGCTGTATTATAATGTGATCTGTCTCTGACGTGTTACAGTATGCTGTATTATAATGTGGTATCTGTCTCTGACGTGTTACAGTATGCTGCTGTATTATAATGTGGTATCTGTCTCTGACGTGTTACAGTATGCTGTATTATAATGTGGTATCTGTCTCTGACGTGTTACAGTATGCTGTATTATAATGTGATCTGTCTCTGACGTGTTACAGTATGCTGTATTATAATGTGTATCTGTCTCTGACGTGTTACAGTATGCTGTATTATAATGGTATCTGTCTCTGACGTGTTACAGTATGCTGTATTATAATGTGGTATCTGTCTCTGACGTGTTACAGTATGCTGTATTATAATGTGTATCTGTCTCTGACGTGTTACAGTATGCTGTATTATAATGTGGTATCTGTCTCTGACGTGTTACAGTATGCTGTATTATAATGTGGTATCTGTCTCTGACGTGTTACAGTATGCTGCTGTATTATAATGTGGTATCTGTCTCTGACGTGTTACAGTATGCTGTATTATAATGTGATCTGTCTCCACTGACGTGTTACAGTATGCTGTATTATAATGTGATCTGTCTCCACTGACGTGTTACAGTATGCTGTATTATAATGTGGTATCTGTCTCCACTGACGTGTTACAGTATGCTGCTGTATTATAATGTGGTATCTGTCTCCACTGACGTGTTACAGTATGCTGCTGTATTATAATGTGGTATCTGTCTCCACTGACGTGTTACAGTATGCTGCTGTATTATAATGTGGTATCTGTCTCTGACGTGTTACAGTATGCTGTATTATAATGTGATCTGTCTCCACTGACGTGTTACAGTATGCTGCTGTATTATAATGTGGTATCTGTCTCCACTGACGTGTTACAGTATGCTGCTGTATTATAATGTGATCTGTCTCCACTGACGTGTTACAGTATGCTGCTGTATTATAATGTGGTATCTGTCTCCACTGACGTGTTACAGTATGCTGCTGTATTATAATGTGGTATCTGTCTCTGACGTGTTAC
The DNA here is from genome assembly GCF_018296145.1 of Oncorhynchus tshawytscha. NCBI lineage: Eukaryota > Metazoa > Chordata > Actinopteri > Salmoniformes > Salmonidae > Oncorhynchus > Oncorhynchus tshawytscha. Next base: position 86,421,944 of record NC_056433.1, read on the forward strand.
AGTATGCTGTATTATAATGTGGTATCTGTCTCTGACGTGTTACAGTATGCTGCTGTATTATAATGTGGTATCTGTCTCTGACGTGTTACAGTATGCTGTATTATAATGTGGTATCTGTCTCCTCTGACGTGTTACAGTATGCTGTATTATAATGTGGTATCTGTCTCCTCTGACGTGTTACAGTATGCTGCTGTATTATAATGTGATCTGTCTCTGACGTGTTACAGTATGCTGTATTATAATGTGGTATCTGTCTCCACTGACGTGTTACAGTATGCTGCTGTATTATAATGTGATCTGTCTCTGACGTGTTACAGTATGCTGCTGTATTATAATGTGATCTGTCTCCACTGACGTGTTACAGTATGCTGCTGTATTATAATGTGGTATCTGTCTCTGACGTGTTACAGTATGCTGCTGTATTATAATGTGATCTGTCTCCACTGACGTGTTACAGTATGCTGTATTATAATGTGGTATCTGTCTCTGACGTGTTACAGTATGCTGCTGTATTATAATGTGATCTGTCTCCACTGACGTGTTACAGTATGCTGTATTATAATGTGATCTGTCTCTGACGTGTTACAGTATGCTGTATTATAATGTGGTATCTGTCTCTGACGTGTTACAGTATGCTGTGTTATAATGTGGTATCTGTCTCTGACGTGTTACAGTATGCTGTATTATAATGTGGTATCTGTCTCTGACGTGTTACAGTATGCTGTATTATAATGTGGTATCTGTCTCTGACGTGTTACAGTATGCTGCTGTATTATAATGTGGTATCTGTCTCTGACGTGTTACAGTATGCTGCTGTATTATAATGTGGTATCTGTCTCTGACGTGACGTGTTACAGTATGCTGTATTATAATGTGGTATCTGTCTCTGACGTGTTACAGTATGCTGTATTATAATGTGGTATCTGTCTCTGACGTGTTACAGTATGCTGTATTATAATGTGGTATCTGTCTCTGACGTGTTACAGTATGCTGTATTATAATGTGGTATCTGTCTCTGACGTGTTACAGTATGCTGTATTATAATGTGGTATCTGTCTCTGACGTGTTACAGTATGCTGCTGTATTATAATGTGGTATCTGTCTCTGACGTGTTACAGTATGCTGCTGTATTATAATGTGGTATCTGTCTCTGACGTGTTACAGTATGCTGTATTATAATGTGGTATCTGTCTCCTCTGACGTGTTACAGTATGCTGTATTATAATGTGGTATCTGTCTCCTCTGACGTGTTACAGTATGCTGTATTATAATGTGGTATCTGTCTCCACTGACGTGTTACAGTATGCTGTATTATAATGTGGTATCTGTCTCTGACGTGTTACAGTATGCTGCTGTATTATAATGTGGTATCTGTCTCCACTGACGTGTTACAGTATGCTGCTGTATTATAATGTGATCTGTCTCTGACGTGTTACAGTATGCTGCTGTATTATAATGTGGTATCTGTCTCTGACGTGTTACAGTATGCTGTGTTATAATGTGATCTGTCTCTGACGTGTTACAGTATGCTGCTGTATTATAATGTGGTATCTGTCTCTGACGTGTTACAGTATGCTGCTGTATTATAATGTGATCTGTCTCTGACGTGTTACAGTATGCTGTATTATAATGTGGTATCTGTCTCCTCTGACGTGTTACAGTATGCTGCTGTATTATAATGTGGTATCTGTCTCCACTGACGTGTTACAGTATGCTGCTGTATTATAATGTGGTATCTGTCTCCTCTGACGTGTTACAGTATGCTGCTGTATTATAATGTGGTATCTGTCTCTGACGTGTTACAGTATGCTGCTGTATTATAATGTGGTATCTGTCTCTGACGTGTTACAGTATGCTGCTGTATTATAATGTGATCTGTCTCTGACGTGTTACAGTATGCTGCTGTATTATAATGTGGTATCTGTCTCCACTGACGTGTTACAGTATGCTGCTGTATTATAATGGTATCTGTCTCTGACGTGTTACAGTATGCTGCTGTATTATAATGTGGTATCTGTCTCTGACGTGTTACAGTATGCTGCTGTATTATAATGTGGTATCTGTCTCTGACGTGTTACAGTATGCTGCTGTATTATAATGTGGTATCTGTCTCTGACGTGTTACAGTATGCTGCTGTATTATAATGTGGTATCTGTCTCTGACGTGTTACAGTATGCTGCTGTATTATAATGTGATCTGTCTCCACTGACGTGTTACAGTATGCTGCTGTATTATAATGTGATCTGTCTCCACTGACGTGTTACAGTATGCTGCTGTATTATAATGTGATCTGTCTCCACTGACGTGTTACAGTATGCTGCTGTATTATAATGTGATCTGTCTCCACTGACGTGTTACAGTATGCTGTATTATAATGTGATCTGTCTCCACTGACGTGTTACAGTATGCTGTATTATAATGTGATCTGTCTCCACTGACGTGTTACAGTATGCTGTATTATAATGGTATCTGTCTCTGACGTGTTACAGTATGCTGTATTATAATGTGATCTGTCTCCACTGACGTGTTACAGTATGCTGTATTATAATGTGATCTGTCTCCACTGACGTGTTACAGTATGCTGCTGTATTATAATGTGGTATCTGTCTCCACTGACGTGTTACAGTATGCTGTATTATAATGTGGTATCTGTCTCCACTGACGTGTTACAGTATGCTGTATTATAATGTGATCTGTCTCCACTGACGTGTTACAGTATGCTGTATTATAATGGGGTATCTGTCTCTGACGTGTTACAGTATGCTGCTGTATTATAATGTGGTATCTGTCTCCACTGACGTGTTACAGTATGCTGCTGTATTATAATGTGGTATCTGTCTCCACTGACGTGTTACAGTATGCTGTATTATGTGGTATCTGTCTCCACTGACGTGTTACAGTATGCTGTATTATACTGTGATCTGTCTCCACTGACGTGTTACAGTATGCTGTATTATAATGTGATCTGTCTCCACTGACGTGTTACAGTATGCTGTATTATAATGTGATCTGTCTCCACTGACGTGTTACAGTATGCTGTATTATAATGTGATCTGTCTCCACTGACGTGTTACAGTATGCTGCTGTATTATAATGTGATCTGTCTCCACTGACGTGTTACAGTATGCTGCTGTATTATAATGTGATCTGTCTCCACTGACGTGTTACAGTATGCTGTATTATAATGTGGTATCTGTCTCCACTGACGTGTTACAGTATGCTGCTGTATTATAATGTGGTATCTGTCTCCACTGACGTGTTACAGAATGCTGTATCATAATGTGGTATCTGTCTCCACTGACGTGTTACAGTATGCTGTATTATAATGTGGTATCTGTCTCCTCTGACGTGTTACAGTATGCTGCTGTATTATAATGTGATCAGTCTCCACTGACGTGTTACAGTATGCTGTATTATAATGTGGTATCTGTCTCCACTGACGTGTTACAGTATGCTGTATTATAATGTGGTATCTGTCTCCACTGACGTGTTACAGTATGCTGTATTATAATGTGGTATCTGTCTCCACTGACGTGTTACAGTATGCTGCTGTATTATAATGTGGTATCTGTCTCCACTGACGTGTTACAGTATGCTGCTGTATTATAATGTGGTATCTGTCTCCACTGACGTGTTACAGTATGCTGTATTATAATGTGGTATCTGTCTCCACTGACGTGTTACAGTATGCTGTATTATAATGTGGTATCTGTCTCCACTGACGTGTTACAGTATGCTGTATTATAATGTGGTATCTGTCTCTGACGTGTTACAGTATGCTGTATTATAATGTGGTATCTGTCTCTGACGTGTTACAGTATGCTGTATTATAATGTGGTATCTGTCTCCACTGACGTGTTACAGTATGCTGTATTATAATGTGGTATCTGTCTCTGACGTGTTACAGTATGCTGCTGTATTATAATGTGATCTGTCTCCACTGACGTGTTACAGTATGCTGTATTATAATGTGGTATCTGTCTCCACTGACGTGTTACAGTATGCTGCTGTATTATAATGTGGTATCTGTCTCCACTGACGTGTTACAGTATGCTGCTGTATTATAATGTGGTATCTGTCTCCACTGACGTGTTACAGTATGCTGCTGTATTATAATGTGGTATCTGTCTCCACTGACGTGTTACAGTATGCTGCTGTATTATAATGTGGTATCTGTCTCCACTGACGTGTTACAGTATGCTGTATTATAATGTGGTATCTGTCTCCACTGACGTGTTACAGTATGCTGCTGTATTATAATGTGGTATCTGTCTCCACTGACGTGTTACAGTATGCTGCTGTATTATAATGTGGTATCTGTCTCCACTGACGTGTTACAGTATGCTGTATTATAATGTGATCTGTCTCCACTGACGTGTTACAGTATGCTGCTGTATTATAATGTGATCTGTCTCCACTGACGTGTTACAGTATGCTGCTGTATTATAATGTGATCTGTCTCCACTGACGTGTTACAGTATGCTACTGTATTATAATGTGATCTGTCTCCACTGACGTGTTACAGTATGCTGTATTATAATGTGATCTGTCTCCACTGACGTGTTACAGTATGCTGTATTATGTGGTATCTGTCTCCACTGACGTGTTACAGTATGCTGTATTATAATGTGATCTGTCTCCACTGACGTGTTATAGTATGCTGTATTATAATGTGATCTGTCTCCACTGACGTGTTACAGTATGCTGCTGTATTATAATGTGATCTGTCTCCACTGACGTGTTACAGTATGCTGCTGTATTATAATGTGGTATCTGTCTCCACTGACGTGTTACAGTATGCTGCTGTGTTATAATGTGGTATCTGTCTCCACTGACGTGTTACAGAATGCTGTATTATAATGTGGTATCTGTCTCCACTGACGTGTTACAGTATGCTGTATTATAATGTGGGTATCTGTCTCTGACGTGTTACAGTATGCTGCTGTATTATAATGTGGTATCTGTCTCCACTGACGTGTTACAGTATGCTGTATTATAATGTGGTATCTGTCTCCACTGACATGTTACAGTATGCTGTATTATAATGTGGTATCTGTCTCCACTGACGTGTTACAGTATGCTGCTGTATTATAATGTGATCTGTCTCCTGACTGACGTGTTACAGTATGCTGCTGTATTATAATGTGGTATCTGTCTCCACTGACGTGTTACAGTATGCTGTATTATAATGTGATCTGTCTCTGACGTGTTACAGTATGCTGTATTATAATGTGATCTGTCTCCACTGACGTGTTACAGTATGCTGCTGTATTATAATGTGATCTGTCTCCTCTGACGTGTTACAGTATGCTGCTGTATTATAATGTGGTATCTGTCTCCACTGTTACAGTGTTATAGTATGCTGTATTATAATGTGGTATCTGTCTCCACTGACGTGTTACAGTATGCTGTATTATAATGTGGTATCTGTCTCCACTGACGTGTTACAGTATGCTACTGTATTATAATGTGGTATCTGTCTCCACTGACGTGTTACAGTATGCTACTGTATTATAATGTGGTATCTGTCTCTGACGTGTTACAGTATGCTGCTGTATTATAATGTGGTATCTGTCTCCACTGACGTGTTACAGTATGCTGTATTATAATGTGGTATCTGTCTCCACTGACGTGTTACAGTATGCTGTATTATAATGTGGTATCTGTCTCCACTGACGTGTTACAGTATGCTGTATTATAATGTGGTATCTGTCTCCACTGACGTGTTACAGTATGCTGTATTATAATGTGATCTGTCTCCACTGACGTGTTACAGTATGCTGCTGTATTATAATGTGGTATCTGTCTCCACTGACGTGTTACAGTATGCTGTATTATGTGGTATCTGTCTCCACTGACGTGTTACAGTATGCTGTATTATAATGTGGTATCTGTCTCCACTGACGTGTTACAGTATGCTGTATTATGTGGTATCTGTCTCTGACGTGTTACAGTATGCTGTATTATAATGTGGTATCTGTCTCTGACGTGTTACAGTATGCTGCTGTGTTATAATGTGGTATCTGTCTCCACTGACGTGTTACAGTATGCTGTATTATAATGTGGTATCTGTCTCCACTGACGTGTTACAGTATGCTGCTGTATTATAATGTGGTATCTGTCTCCACTGACGTGTTACAGTATGCTGTATTATAATGTGGTATCTGTCTCCACTGACGTGTTACAGTATGCTGCTGTATTATAATGTGGTATCTGTCTCCACTGACGTGTTACAGTATGCTGCTGTATTATAATGTGGTATCTGTCTCCACTGACGTGTTACAGTATGCTGCTGTATTATAATGTGGTATCTGTCTCCACTGACGTGTTACAGTATGCTGCTGTATTATAATGTGGTATCTGTCTCCACTGACGTGTTACAGTATGCTGCTGTATTATAATGTGGTATCTGTCTCCACTGACGTGTTACAGTATGCTGCTGTATTATAATGTGGTATCTGTCTCCACTGACGTGTTACAGTATGCTGCTGTGTTATAATGTGGTATCTGTCTCCACTGACGTGTTACAGTATGCTGTATTATAATGTGGTATCTGTCTCCACTGACGTGTTACAGTATGCTGCTGTATTATAATGTGGTATCTGTCTCCACTGACGTGTTACAGTATGCTGTATTATAATGTGGTATCTGTCTCCTCTGACGTGTTACAGTATGCTGTGTATTATAATGTGGTATCTGTCTCCACTGACGTGTTACAGTATGCTGCTGTATTATAATGTGGTATCTGTCTCCACTGACGTGTTACAGTATGCTGTATAATGTGGTATCTGTCTCCACTGACGTGTTACAGTATGCTGCTGTATTATAATGTGGTATCTGTCTCCACTGACGTGTTACAGTATGCTGCTGTATTATAATGTGGTATCTGTCTCCACTGACGTGTTACAGTATGCTGCTGTATTATAATGTGGTATCTGTCTCCACTGACGTGTTACAGTATGCTGTATTATAATGTGGTATCTGTCTCCACTGACGTGTTACAGTATGCTGTATTATAATGTGGTATCTGTCTCCACTGACGTGTTACAGTATGCTACTGTATTATAATGTGGTATCTGTCTCCACTGACGTGTTACAGTATGCTGCTGTATTATAATGTGGTATCTGTCTCCACTGACGTGTTACAGTATGCTGTATCATAATGTGGTATCTGTCTCCACTGACGTGTTACAGTATGCTGTATTATAATGTGGTATCTGTCTCCACTGACGTGTTACAGTATGCCGTATTATAATGTGGTATCTGTCTCCTCTGACGTGTTACAGTATGCTGCTGTATTATAATGTGATCTGTCTCCACTGACGTGTTACAGTATGCTGTATTATAATGTGGTATCTGTCTCCACTGACGTGTTACAGTATGCTGTATTATGTGGTATCTGTCTCCACTGACGTGTTACAGTATGCTGTATTATGTGGTATCTGTCTCCACTGACGTGTTACAGTATGCTGTATTATGTGGTATCTGTCTTCACTGACGTGTTACAGTATGCTGTATTATGTGGTATCTGTCTTCACTGACGTGTTACAGTATGCTGTATTATAATGTGGTATCTGTCTCCACTGACATGTTACAGTATGCTGTATTATAATGTGGTATCTGTCTCCACTGACGTGTTACAGTATGCTGTATTATAATGTGGTATCTGTCTCCACTGACGTGTTACAGTATGCTGCTGTATTATAATGTGGTATCTGTCTCCACTGACGTGTTACAGTATGCTGTATTATAATGTGATCTGTCTCCACTGACGTGTTACAGTATGCTGTATTATAATGTGATCTGTCTCCACTGACGTGTTACAGTATGCTGCTGTATTATAATGTGGTATCTGTCTCTGACGTGTTACAGTATGCTGCTGTGTTATAATGTGGTATCTGTCTCCACTGACGTGTTACAGTATGCTGTATTATAATGTGGTATCTGTCTCCACTGACGTGTTACAGTATGCTGTATTATAATGTGGTATCTGTCTCCACTGACGTGTTACAGTATGCTGTCTTATAATGTGGTATCTGTCTCCACTGACGTGTCCACCGGGGATACATGTTTCTAGAAAAGGGGTGTTGACATTGAATGTTCATATTTGCCAACAGTAGGACAGGCTTCAAACACTAACATATGTCTGTAGCGATGTTATGAAAGTGACTGGAGATGAGATGATTACATTCACCCAATCAGCCTGATCTCTGGTGGGTTGTTTTAAATGAACTATTTTAAACTACAAAACTTGCCAAGTGAAGAATGTTGATTCAGTTTTAGACATGGCTTTCATAAACATTTTGAGCCTCAGATAAGTCATCATACTAAGGTTCAAACTCCTTCTCATATTTTCAAGTTTATTGGAGGGCGACGGTGAAGGAGACAGTAAAGTTAGGAGAGTTTTATTAGAAGGGAGGAGAATGTGTATTAGAGGTCTGATTTTTTTTTTTTTAACGCACACTGACTTGTCCGTCGCTCGCTCGCTTTCTCTCCCTCCTTCCCTCCCTCCCTCCCCCTACCCGCCGTCCCTCTCTCCCTCCCTCCTACCCGCCATCCTCTCTCCCTCCCTCCTACTACCCGCCATCCCTCCTCCCTTCCTCCCTACCCACCGTCCCCCTCCTACCCTCCTTCCCTCCTACCCACCGTCCCCCTCTCCTTCCCTCCTCCCGCCCCTCTCCTTCCCTCCTACCCGCCGTCTCCCTCCCTCCTACCCGCCGTCTCCCTCCCTCCTACCCGCCTCGTCTCCCTCCCTCCTACCCGCCGTCCCCCTCTCCCCCTCTCCTACCCGCCGTCCCCCTCTCCCTCCCTCCTACCCGCCGTCCCCCCTCGTCCCTCTCCTCCCTCCTACCCCTCCCTCCCTCCACTCCTCCCCCCTCTCCCTCCCTCCTACCCGCCGCCCCCCTCTCCCCTCCCTCCTACCCGCCTCTCCCTCCCTCCTACCCGCCGCCCCCTCCTCCTCCCTCCCTCCTACCCGCCTCTCCCTCCCTCCTACCCGCCGCCCCCCCTCTCCCTCCCTCCTACCCGCCTCTCCCTCCCTCCTACCCGCCGCCCCCTCTCCTACCCGCCGTCTCCTCCCTCCTACCCGCCGCCCCCTCCCTCCCTCCTACCCGCCGCCCCCTCCCTCCCTCCTACCCGCCGCCCCCTCCCTCCCTCCTACCCGCCGTCCCCCTCTCCTTCCCTCCTACCCACCCCCTCCTCCTCCTCCTACCCGCCGTCTCCCTCCCTCCTACCCGCCGTCCCCCTCCCTCCCTCCTACCCGCCGTCTCCCTCCCTCCTACCCGCCGTCTCCCCTCCCTCCTACCCGCCGTCCCCCTCTCCCTCCCTCCTACCCGCCGTCCCCCTCTCCTACCCGCGTCCCCCCTCTCCTACCCGCCGTCCCCCTCTCCCTCCCTCCTACCCGCCGTCCCCCTCTCCCTCCCTCCCCTACCCGCCGTCCCCCTCTCCCTCCCTCCTACCCGCCGTCCCCCCCTCCCTCCCTCCTACCCGCCGTCCCCCTCCTCTCCCTCCCTCCTACCCGCCGTCCCCTCTCCCTCCCTCCCTCCTACCTGCCGCCCCCCTCCCTCCCTCCCTCCTACCCCCCCTCCCCTCCCTCCCTCCTACCCGCCTCTCCCTCCCTCCCCTCCTACCCGCCGCCCCCCTCCCTCCCTCCCGCCGTCCTCCTTCCCTCCTACCCGCCGCCTCCCTCTCCCTCCCTCCTACCCGCCCCCCCCCTCCCTCCCTCCTACCCGCCGTCCCCCTCTCCTCCCTCCTACCCGCCGTCCCCCCCCCTCCCTCCCTCCTACCCGCCGTCCCCCTCTCCCTCCCTCCTACCCGCCGTCTCCCTCCCTCCTACCCGCCTCCCTCCCTCCCACCTACCCGCCGTCTCTCCCTCCCTCCTACCCGCCGTCTCCCTCCCTCCTACCCGCCCCTCCCTCCCTCCTACCCGCCGCCCCCTCTCCCTCCCTCCTACCTGCCGCCCCCCCTCCCTCCCTCCCTCCTACCCCCCCTCTCCCTCCCTCCCTCCTACCCGCCTCTCCCCTCCCCTCCCTCCTACCCTGCCCCCCCCTCTCCCTCCCTCCCTCCTACCCGCCGCCTCCCTCTCCCTCCCTCCCTCCTACCCGCCGTCCCCCTCTCCCTTCCCTCCTACCCGCCGCCCCCTCCCTCCCTCCTACCCGCTGTCCCCCTCTCTCCTCCCTCCCTCCTACCCGCCGTCTCCCTCCCTCCTACCCGCCGTCTCCCTCCCTCCTACCCGCCCCTCTCCCTCCCCCTCCTACCCGCCGTCTCCCTCCCTCCTACCCACCGTCTCACTCCCTCCTACCCGCCGTCCCCCTCTCCCTCCCTCCTACCCGCCGTCTCCCTCCCTCCTACCCGCCGTCTCCCTCCCTCCCTCCTACCCGCCGTCCCCCTCCTCCCTCCCTCCTACCCGCCGTCCCCCCTCTCCCTCCCCTCCTACCCGCCGTCCCCCTCTCCCTCCCTCCTACCCGCCCCCTCCCCCCTCTCCCCCTCTCCTACCCCTCCTCCCCCTCTCCCTCCCTCCTACCCGCCCCCCCCTCTCCTCCCTCCTACCCGCCGCCCCCTCTCCCCCTCCTCCCTCCTCCCCGCCGCCCCCTCTCCTCCCTCCACTCCTCCGCCCCCCTCTCCCTCCCTCCATTCCTCCGCCCCCCCCTCCCTCCCTCCCTCCACTCCTCCGCCCCCTCTCCCTCCCTCCTACCCGCCGCCCCCTCCTCTCCCTCCCTCCTACCCGCCGCCCCCTCCCTCCCTCCCTCCCTCCTACCCGCCGCCCCCCTCTCCCTCCCTCCCTCCTACCCGCCTCTCCCTCCTCCCTCCTACCCGCCGCCCCCTCCCTCCCTCCCTCCCTACCCGCCGTCCTCCCTCCCTCCCTCCCTCCCTCCTACCCGCCGCCCCCCCTCCCTCCCTCCTACCCGCCGCCCCCTCCCCCTCCCTCCTACCCGCCGCCCCCTCCCTCCCTCCTACCCGCCGCCCCCTCCCTCCCTCCTACCCGCCCCCCTCCCTCCTACCCGCCGCCCCCTCCCTCCCTCCTACCCGCCGCCTCCTTCCTCCCTCCCTCCCTCCTACCCGCCGCCTCCCTCCTCCCCCCCCCTCCTACTCCCCTTCCTCCCTCCTACCCGCCGCCTCCCTCCCTCCTACCCCTGCCGCCTCCCTCCCTCCTACCCGCCGCCTCCTTCCTCCCTCCTACCCGCCGCCTCCCTTCCTCTCTCCCTCCCTCCTACCCACCGTTCTTCTCTCTCCCCCACCCACCAAGGCTAATGTATTTCTCTCTCCTAGGCTACCCGTCACTGCGTATTGAGAAGAACGACCTGAGAAGTGTTAGTCTGCTGGAAGCCAAAGCCAAGGTCAAAGACATCTCCATCTCCAGACTGAGAGTCACTCTACGGGACGTCCTGCACGAAGGTAACACACACTGATAGTCACTCTACGGGACGTTCTGCACGAAGGTAACACACACACACTGATAGTCACTCTACGGGACGTCCTGCACGAAGGTAACACACACACACTGATAGTCACTCTACGGGACGTCCTGCACAAAGGTAACAAACACACACAGAGTGTTGCACCAGCGACTGAAACCGTTCGCAAAACTCCCCCCAGAATTCCAGAGCTGACTGGCGCTGAAGTCTGAATATAGCCTGAATTGTGATTATTGGATTAAACTGCATTAAACCATCACAACACAAGTATCCTGACTGACAGCTATAGCATACACAGTCACAGGACACACACTGCGCTGCGACGTGACCCAACTTGTCCGGTAGATCAGTTGTTCTCTTCTGGGAGTATCTTCTGACCTTCTGCATTCATCTCATGTTGTGAAACCAAAAGAACACGGAACACAATGTCCAACTCCGTTTATGTTATTGTGTTACCTGGTTGTGAAACTGAAGATGGTACAGAACACACGGTCCAATGACCAGCTCTCACTTCCAACTGACACTAACCAAGGTGTGGACATCCTGACCAAAACATTCCTTTCAAAACTCTGCACAATAAAACAACATGGTCGTTCGTCAGTGTGTAGGTGTGAAACCACTCGGTCGTTCGTCAGTGTGTAGGTGTGAAACCACTCGGGCGTTCGTCAGTGTGTAGGTGTGAAACGACGCGGTCGTTCGTCAGTGTGTAGGTGTGAAACGACGCGGTCGTTCGTCAGTGTGTAGGTGTGAAACGACGTGGTCGTTCGTCAGTGTGTAGGTGTGAAACCACTCGGGCGTTCGTCAGTGTGTAGGTGTGAAACGAAGTGGTCGTTCGTCAGTGTGTAGGTGTGAAACCACGTGGTCGTTCGTCAGTGTGTAGGTGTGAAACGACTCGGTCGTTCGTCAGTGTGTAGGTGTGAAACGACGCGGTCGTTCGTCAGTGTGTAGGTGTGAAACGACGCGGTCGTTCGTCAGTGTGTAGGTGTGAAACGACGCGGTCGTTCGTCAGTGTGTAGGTGTGAAACCACTCGGTCGTTCGTCAGTGTGTAGGTGTGAAACGCCTCGGTCGTTTGTCAGTGTGTCGTTCATCGCGGTCGTTCGTCACCACCTCAGTCATCGGCTTCATCAATAAGTGCATTGACAACATCGTTCCCACAGTGACCGTACGTACATTTCCCAACCAGAAGCCATGGATTACAGGTGTCATCCACATCGAGCTAAAGGCTAGAGCTTCTGCTTTCAAGGAGCGGGACACTAATCCAGATGCCTATTAGAAATCCCGCTATGCCCTCAGGCGAACCATCAAACAGACAAAGCGTCAATACAGGACTAAGACGCTCGTCGGATGTGGCAGGGCTTAACCTCTCTGGGAAATGTGGGACTGTAGCGTCCCACCCCGCCAACAGCCAGTGAAAGTGCAGGGCGCCAAATTCAAAACAACAAACATTTCATAATTAAAATTCCTCAAACATACAAGTATTTTACACCATTTTAAAGATATAATTCTCATTAATCCAGCCACAGTGTCTGATTTCAAAAAGGCTTTACAGTGAAAGCACCACAAACGATTATGTTAGGTCACAAGTCACAGAAAAACACATTTTTCCAGCCAAAGAGAGGAGTCACAAAAAACAACAGAAATATAGATTAAATTAATCACTAACCTTTGATCTTCATCAGATGACACTTACATGTATTGTGTAACATGAAATCATATATGTTTTGTTTGATAAAGTTCATATTTATATCCAAAAATCTAATTTTACATTGGCGTTATGTTCAGTAGTTCCAAAACATGCAGTGATTTTGCAGAGAGCCACATCAATTTACAGAAATACTCAAAATAAAGAGATAAGAGATACTATTATACATGGAACTTGAGATAAACCTCTGCTTAATGCAACCGCTGTGTCAGATTTTTTTTTTACTTTACGTAAAAAGCATACCATGCAATAATCTGAGTACGGTGCTCAGAGCCCAAACAAGCCAAAAAGATATCCGCCATATTGTGCAGTCAACAGAAGTCAGAAATAACATTATAAATATTCACTTACCTTTGATGATCTTCATCAGGATGCACTCCCAGGAATCCCAGTTCCACAATAAATGTTTGATTTGTTCGATAAAGTTCATAATTTATGTCCAACACCTCCTTTTTGTTTGCGCGTTTTGTAAACAAATCCAAACTCGCGACGCGCGTGCAAGTACAGCGGAAAGGTTGGACGTCCAAAAAGTTTTGTTACAGTCCGTAGAAACATGTCAAACAAAGTACAGAATCAATCTTTAGGATGTTTTCATCATAAATATACAATAATGTTCCAACCGGAGAATTCCTTTGTCTGTAGAAAAGCAATGGAACGCGAGGTAACTCTCACGTGAACGAGCGTCACAAGCACCTTATTCATCCAAGCTACTAAATACTGCCCCCCTGTCCCAAAGAAGTTCAACTATTACGGTACTACAAAGGGAAACCCAAACGCGAGTTGCCTAGTGACGTGAGACTACCAGACGAGCTAAATGCCTTTTATGCTCACTTTGAGGCAAGCAACACTGAAGCATTCACGCGAGCATTAGCTGTTCTGGGTGACTGTGATAACGCTCTCGGTAGCTGATGTGCGCAAGACCTTTAAACGTTCCCCTCATGTTTCAGCATGATAATGCACGGCCCCATGTCGCAAGGCTCTGTACACAATTCCTGGAAGCTGAAAATGACCCTGCATACTCACCAGACATGTCACCCATTGATCATGTTTGGGATGCTCTGGATCAACGTGTCTGACAATGTGTTGCAGTTCCCACCAATATCCAGCAACTTCGCACATTTTACAGTTTTTTTTTATATAGGAGGAGCACTGCCAGAGCCCTGCCAAATGACCTCCAGCAGGCCACAAATGTGCATGCGTCTGCTCAAACGGTCAGAAACAGACTCCATGAGGGTGGTATGAGGGCCCGACGTCCACGTGCAGGACGTTTGGCATTTGCCAGAGAACACCAAGATTGGCAAATTCGCCACTGGCGCCCTGTGCTCTTCACAGATGAAAGCAGGTTCACACTGAGCACATGTGACAGAGTCTGGAGATGCCGTGGAGAACGTTCTGCTGCCCGCAGCATCCTCCAGCATGACCGGTTTGGCGGTGGGTCAGTCATGGTGTGGGGTGGCATTTCTTTGGGGGGCTGCACAGCCCTCCATGTGCTCACCAGAGGTAGCCTGACTGCCATTAGGTACCGAGATGAGATCCTCAGACCCCTTGTGCTGGTGCTGTTGGTCCTGGGTTCCTCCTAATGCAAGACAATGTTAGACCTCAAGTGGCTGGAGTGTGTCAGCAGTTCCTGCAAGAGGAAGGCATTGATGCTATGGACTGGCCCGCCCGTTCCCCAGACCTGAATCCAATTGAGCACATCTGGGACATCAGACTGTCCAGGAGTTGGCAGATGCTTTAGTCCAGGTCTGGGAGGAGATCCCTCAGGAGACCATCCACCACCTCATCAGGAGCATGCCCAGGCGTTGAAGGGAGGTCATACAGGCACGCAGAGGCCACACACACTACTGAGCCTCCTTTTGACTAGTTTTAAGGACATTACATCAAAGTTGGATCAGCCCGTAGTGTGGTTTTCCACTTTAATTTTGAGTGTGACTCCAAATCCAGACCTCCATGGATTGATAAATTTGATTTCCATTGATAATTTTTGTGTGATTTTTGTTGTCAGCACATTCAACTATGTAAAGAAAAAAGTATTTAATAAGAATATTTCATTCATTCAGATCAAGGATGTGTTATTTTAGTGTTCCCTTTATTTTTTTGAGCAGTATATATATATATATACATATACATATATATATATACATATACACACACATACACACATACACACACACACACACACACACACACACACAGGAGGAAATTGATATTGTATATATATGTGAATGACTGTCCAAAGCCATTTGTTATGTATATGTATGTCTTAGGTGGAATGCCTATGTATGTGTATATGTATATCAGGAATATCACTGTAATGTGTATGTATATATATATATATATGTATGTGTATAGGTATATCCGTATATTCACTAACATGTTATATATATCTTAAACACCGCTCTTGGTGGTTCTACTACAGCGTGTATCATATTCCAGTTCCAAGGTCTGGCCCTGGCCTGGCTATATGTATAGCTCTGGTCTGGCCCTGGCCTGGCTCCAGTATAGCTATGGTCTGGCCCTGGCCTGGCTATGTATATATATGGTATGTATATGGCCTGGCTCCAGTATGGCTCTGGTCTGGCCCTGGCCTGGCTATAGTATAGCTCTGGTCTGGCCCTGGCCTGGCTCCAGTATAGCTCTGGTCTGGCCCTGGCCTGGCTATATAGTATAGCTCTGGTCTGGCCCTGGCCTGGCTCCAGTATATATCTGGTCTGGCCCATACCACACACAGGAGGAAATTGACAATATCCCTTGAATGACTGTCCAAAGCCATTTGTTGGTAAAGTTGTCTTAGGTGGAATGCCTGCATACGTAATTCCCATCAGGAATATCACTGAGAAAGTGTCTCGTGCGGGTAGGTGGTCCGTTTTCACTAACATGTTGTGGCCTCTTAAACACCGCTCTTGGTGGTTCTACTACAGCGTGTATCATATTCCAGTTCCAAGGTCTGGCCCTGGCCTGGCTCCAGTATAGCTCTGGTCTGGCCCTGGCCTGGCTCCAGTATAGCTCTGGTCTGGCCCTGGCCTGGCTCCAGTATAGCTCTGGTCTGGTTGCAGTGTAGCTCCGGTCTGGCCCTGGCCTGACTCCAGTATAGCTCTGGTCTGGCCCTGGCCTGACTCCAGTATAGCTCTGGTCTGGCCCTGGCCTGGCTCCAGTATAGCTCTGGTCTGGCCCTGGCCTGGCTCCAGTATAGCTCTGGTCTGGCCCTGGCCTGGCTCCAGTATAGCTCTGGTCTGGCCCTGGCCTGGCTCCAGTATAGCTCTGGTCTGGCCCTGGCCTGGCTCCAGTATAGCTCTGGTCTGGCCCTGGCCTGGCTGGCCAGTATAGCTCTGGTCTGGCTGTAGCCAGTCTGGCCCTGGCCTGGCTCCAGTATAGCTCTGGTCTGGCCCTGGCCTGGCTCCAGTATAGCTCTGGTCTGGCCCTGGCCTGGCTCCAGTATAGCTCTGGTCTGGCCCTGGCCTGGCTCCAGTATAGCTCTGGTCTGGCCCTGGCCTGGCTCCAGTATAGCTCTGGTCTGGCCCTGGCCTGGCTCCAGTATAGCTCTGGTCTGGCCCTGGCCTGGCTCCAGTATAGCTCTGGTCTGGCCCTGGCCTGGCTCCAGTATAGCTCTGGTCTGGCTCTGGCCTTGTTCCAGTATAGCTCTGGTCTGGCTCTGGCCTTGCTCCAGTGTAGCTCTGGCCTTGCTCCAGTGTAGCTCTGGCCTTGCTCCAGTATAGCTCTGGTCTGGCTCCAGTGTAGCTCTGGTCTGGCTCTGGCCTTGCTCCAGTGTAGCTCTGGCTGGCTGGCCTTGCTCCAGTGTAGCTCTGGCCTGGCTCTGGCCTTGCTCCAGTGTAGCTCTGGCCTGGCTCTGGCCTTGCTCCAGTGTAGCTCTGGCCTGGCTCTGGCCTTGCTCCAGTGTAGCTCTGGCCTGGCTCTGGCCTTGCTCCAGTGTAGCTCTGGCCTGGCTCTGGCCTTGCTCCAGTGTAGCTCTGGCCTGGCTCTGGCCTTGCTCCAGTGTAACTCTGGTCTGGCTCTGGCCTTGCTCCAGTGTAACTCTGGTCTGGCTCTGGCCTTGCTCCAGTGTAGCTCTGGTCTGGCTCTGGCCTTGCTCCAGTGTAGCTCTGGTCTGGCTCTGGCCTTGCTCCAGTGTAGCTCTGGCCTGGCTCTGGCCTTGCTCCAGTGTAGCTCTGGTCTGGCTCTGGCCTTGCTCAGTGTAGCTCTGGCCTGGCTCCAGTGTAGCTTTGGCCTGGCTCCAGTGTAGCTCTGTCTGGCTCTGGCCTGGCTCCAGTGTAGCTCTGGTCTGGCTCCAGTGTAGCTCTGGTCTGGCTCTGGCCTGGCTCCAGTGTAGCTCTGGTCTGGCTCTGGCCTTGCTCCAGTGTAGCTCTGGTCTGGCTCTGGCCTGGCTCCAGTTCACCTCTGGTCTGGCCCCTAGCTGAGAGGATGTTGACACAACGGCCTGCAGAAATCACACTACTCCTCAGCATAAACTGATCTGATCCTCCCTGGCTCCCATAGCCCAAGGATCTGTGTGTGTTACTAGTTTATAACAACTAGTGCTTATTGATGGATAACATCGCTCACTTCTGTGAATATGGTTTGTTTTACTGACTTTATTATTATTATTATTCATTGTTTTTATCAGACGGCTGCAGACTACATTGAAAACCCTCAGGCACACTGCATAAACAGTGTTGCTATCATTGATTAACAGTACTTCTGACTGTGCTCGTAGACTCCATGTACACCTAATGATCGGTGCTGTAGTCTTTTATTTTTAGGATCGTTGTTTGCTGATCACTCATTATATCCAATTCCCTCTGTCCCGGAGACCTCACGTTATCAGCGTGCCTGCCTTGTGCAACGAGGACTGGAGTAAGTTGTTTTTGCCAAAGTGATGTGGTAACTCTTCAGATTTACAGCAGAATATTACCTCAGTCAGTGTTTACCGGAACACCGGGCCTATAGGAAGAGGTTAGGATGTTTGTGAGGGAGGCAGAGAAAAGGAGCCTTGGAGGGGGATCTCTATTCCGTATGGTTTTCAGTGAGCCTGCATGTCCAGACTCGCCCGACAGAGCCAGGGAGAGAGGGAAGAGACAGTTAAACCCTGTTGTTATCTGTCATCGCTGCTCCTGGTGAGACACGGGGCCAAGTTGGCCTCTAGGCCTGGATTCTTCAGTTTACCTTGATGGTTTATGCGCTTAAATTTATTTTTACCTGCCCTCTGCTTGGTTTCTCTGTCCCTGAAGCTATCAATGCTTATATTAGGAGAACATGTGCGTTTCCACACCTTTCTATCTTTTCCATGTGTTGTAGCTGTCAGAATAGCTCTGTCATAGTCCCCTGATTTGTCAGAAGGTTGACTGTCATCAGCATAGCAATGGTAAGCGAGCCTGTGAGGATATGACTAAAGTGACACGTGAGGACCTATTACCAAGCCCTGGGGGACACCAGTAGTGAGTCATTAAAGAATACCTTGTACAGAGCCCTGGTGTATAGCTGTAATGAGAACAGGAGAGGTCCTAGTACCGAGCCCTGGGAGACACCAGTAGTGACCACAGGAGAGGTCCTAGTACCGAGCCCTGGGGGACACCGGTAGTGAGAACAGGAGAGGTCCTAGTACCGAGCCCTGGGGGACACCGGTAGTGAGAACAGGAGAGGTCCTAGTACCGAGCCCTGGGGGACACCGGTAGTGAGAACAGGAGAGGTCCTCGTTCCGAACCCTGGGGAATACCAGTTTTACATTGCCCTGAGGGACACCAGTAGTGAGAACAATAGCGAGCCCTGGGGACCACCAGTTTTACAGAGCCCTAAAATGCTCTTTGGGGTTCTGTGTCATTTTAATGTTTTCCAATTAGTGATAAAGGAATGAACAAAGACCCACCCTCTATCCTCCAGTGTGTGAGGTGACAGTTCACTGACATTCTGTCAATGAGATGCGCCGGCCTGCCTGCCTCTGCCTCAATCAAATATGTGCTCTTCTTTCACAGGAACATTTGGCCGCATCTTCCACGGTGTTCTGTTGGACGAAAAGGACCCGGCCAAGGAGAAATGTTGCTTTGTGAAGACAGTGAAAGGTACGCAGTTATTCATTCCCATGTTCACTGTCTGCAACCCATTCGTTCCCATGTTGACTGTCTGCAACCCATTCGTTCCCATGTTGACTGTCTGCAACCCATTCGTTCCCATGTTGACTGTCTGCAACCCATTCGTTCCCATGTTGACTGTCTGCAACCCATTCGTTCCCATGTTGACTGTCTGCAACCCATTTGTTCCCATGTTGACTGTCTGCAACCCATTCGTTCCCATGTTGACTGTCTGCAACCCATTTGTTCCCATGTTGACTGTCTGCAACCCATTTGTTCCCATGTTGACTGTCTGCAACCCATTTGTTCCCATGTTGACTGTCTGCAACCCATTTGTTCCCATGTTCCCATGTTGACTGTCTGCAACCCATTCGTTCCCATGTTGACTGTCTGCAACCCATTTGTTCCCATGTTCACTGTCTGCAACCCCTTCGTTCCCATGTTGACTGTCTGCAACCCATTTGTTCCCATGTTGACTGTCTGCAACCCATTTGTTCCCATGTTGACTGTCTGCAACCCATTCGTTCCCATGTTGACTGTCTGCAACCCCTTCGTTCCCACGTCACTGCTTCAGCTACTGCACTCTAGTGTAACAAACAATATTTTCCGACCGTAAATTGAAACATTATGCTGTAAAGTTAGTTAAAAAATGTTCCCCCATCTCCCTTTCATGGGTAACTTACTGTGTGTTTCGAAACTAAAATGCTTGGCAAACAGTATTAAGTCAGGTGCCATGAGTAAACTGAGTGCCACCCGATCTGTTTCTACCAAGTTGCTATGTCTAGTTTATCTCTATACTAAAGCCACGCAGACTCCTGAGAAGCCCTCCGTAGGAGAAATTCCAATGTTAAAGGGGTGACCGAAAGTTAAAGCTGGTGTCAATTGTATCGTGCTCAGAAAATGAATGGTACACACAACACGAGAATATAGTTCATCAGGTCTTTTGGATTTGAAACCTTTCAATAACAACAATGTTATTGACATCCTAAAGTGTCGTAAGACCCCTATCAGTGAGTCCATTAATGTTTATACTGTGTATTGCTGATATCTGCTAATTTCCCACCAGTTTCAATAAACGGATATGGACTTCTCATTAGGTTTCCTGTGCATATGAAAATAGTTGTTAGTAGGGCTGTTAGCCTACTGATTAGAACCGTAATGTTAAACTAAGATTATGGGTTCGATGGACTCTGACCACGTTTAAAAAAAAATTTTTTTTTTAACCTTTTGTTAAAGAACAAATTCTTATTTTCAATGACAGCCTAGGAACAGTGGGTTAACTGCCTTGTTCAGGGGCAGAACGACAGATTTTTACCTTGTCAGCTCGGGGATTTGAACTTGCGACCTTTCGGTTACTGGTCCAACACTCTAACCACTAGGCTACCCTGCCGCCCCACATGACCTTATATCTCGTCAGGTGGAAGAGTACCCTTAGTTTACCACCCCCACAGCGCATGGCTCTCCTTCCCACAGACGTTCTCAGGTTCGTGTCTCCCTTCCAGCTGACCTTTGCCCTCTTGCTCCCCTAGCCACTTCCATGTTTATCCAGGGTGGAGTGGGTTCCAGACCATGAACAATGTGCCCACCACCATGCCAACCATACCAGGGTCCTGCTTTGTTCATCATTCCACTTCCTCCTCCTCTTCCTCCCAGCAGGCCCAGAGAGCAGGAAACAAGCCCGCTTCCCAGAAGGCCTCTCTCTCTCTCTCCCAGATTAAACACGGGCCCTCTGTAGACCTGGGTTCAATTAGTTTAGGAAATCACTTCAAATACTTTATCTGGGTTTGCTTGAGTTTGGCCAATTTAGAATCAATAGAATAGTCACGTGACTGCAAACCCCACCCATCTGACACTCCGGGCATACTGGAGGCAAAAAAAAAAAACGCCCAATATTTTTGGGAAATATTTTAAATAGTAATAGAAGCCAGTTCTGGGCCTCTGCGTGGCTTGGCTTGGCAAGAGTCAATCTAGCGTCTGTGCGTTTCCAACCAGAGAAGATATAACTCTCACAGGAAGCCATGCCTGGGGCTGTTCTCAGAAAATGGAATGGTGTGAGGTCAAGAGGGTTGTTAGACTGTTAGATGACCTTTTTAGACCCCCCTCCCTATTAGTCAGGAGGAATGTTCATGGCCAAGGAGGGTTAGCATACAGCAGAAGCAGTCTGAGTGGTGTTTATGGTTTGCGTTCCACAACTTTTAAGTTATGTCTCCTTCAAGACTTCAGTAGATCCCTAGATTTCTAGACTAAAGTTGTATGTTGTCTTTCACTTCTCTCATTCTGTAGACCATGCCTCTGAGGTGCAGGTGACCATGATGCTGACAGAGAGCTGTAAACTACGAGGACTTCATCACAGGTAATCAGTCAATCAAATCATCACGGGGACATCGCAACCAACTGAACTCGAGATCAGGCAGAGCTCTGTTTTTAATTCTGTGGGTTAGTCAGTAAGTCGAAGGGCTAGCCTCTGGCGTCCTTGTTTATTTCCACATGGCATGGCGAGACACGTATGCAACTCGCGCTGAGTCGTCTGCTCCGCAACGACCGTCATCGTTCGTTCTAATTCTATGGTCCTAACAATCAAATTTCCCTCAACTGGAAACTGAGTTGAAACCTGTTGAGTCACCTTTGCACAAGGTTCCCACTACATTTCCCCACACTAAGACACACACACCATCTGTTAAAACGGTTGCTTTGGATCCTGGATGTCAGTTGGAAGAATTTAATTGAATTTATTTATAAATTGTACATCCAGCCCCCCCCACCCCCCAAAATATATTATTAATGAACATGTTTCCAAAAGTGCTCCTCAAACAGCATTCCATCTGTGACGATATATATATATATATATATATACTATGATATATACTACTGGTATAATAAAACACACACCCCTGAACTCGGCACTACTTTGGAAACTTGGTCTCGGCACCACCTTGCTTAGCTATGGTTTCTCCACACTAAAGATGACTAACTGTTGTCTTACGCTTGTTCCTCATTCTGTGAAAACCCTTAAACTGTCTATACAGTTTTGTCTGCTGTGCCTAGGGCCCTGTGTTGTGTGCAGTCATGTGACGGAGCAATATTTGATCCTGTATTTTTAAAGCCTTATCCAGAAATAAGAATATCACCAAAAATGAATGCAATTATGTGATGTTGGTGCTGGGAGGGGGTTGTTGAGGTTGTTGCTGGGGGTTGGTGCTAGGGCAGTGTGAGGTTAGGTTGGTGCTGCTGGGGCGGGGGGGGTGCTGAATGTGTGGGTGGGTGTGCGCACACTGTGTGGTTAATTCTGTGAATGCCATGTCAGTTCGTCACGGGCCCACACCTTCCTCTTCCCCTTCCTGAGGTCAGGCGGTCACAGTGAGAGACGTCTCTCCTCGTTTCATCTGCTCTCCGAGATGCATCCTTCCTCTGTCTGGCAGCCTCCACCGTCCTACCGGCCAACACTAAAACTAATCTTCCCAGAATTCCCTCCTGTGTGACACATTGTCACGCAATGGGCTTTACTGGTTTTAACACCTCACCAATCTTCAACAGAATATATACCCACTCAGTGGAGTTGGTTTTTACCCTGCTGAGACACACAGGTTGAATAATATTTAATAATAATATTACAGCCGACTGATCTACAAAATCACCTTGTATCGTAAATAACTACTCATTTTATTATTTGTAGTTCAGTCAGTCACACTTTACCCATGGATACAGTGCCCTCGAACACGACCAGATGTCTCTGCCTCGTATATTTCTGAACAGCTGAAATAAAACTTATGACCCCCTCAATGGAAAGATGAGACTCTCAGGAATACGATGACCCTCACAAGTGTCTTGGTACCGCCGGTCTACCAACTTTAGTCTGTAGTGTCAGAAATATTTTGGGCTACAAGAACCCCCCCCCTGATACCAGTTCATATATGGAGACTGTTTTTGTACCAAAAATAAGGGGTTAACTACATGTAAATATTAATAATCCTGATATATTTCTTAATTTCTCAGATATAGGACAGACACTTCAGAACAAATTTCATTGTGATCCTTTAGGGGGGCTGTCTGTTGTTCCATTTAGTGAATGTTATTCACTGTGTTTCTATGGGCTAATAGCAGTAAGGCCAAATTTAGGCAGCGGGGCACTGAGCGGCAGCAGCTAGGTAGGTAGATGGGCAGCGGGGCACTGAGCAGCAGCTAGGTAGGTAGGTAGGCAGCGGGGCACTGAGCAGCAGCTAGGTAGGTAGGTAGGCAGCGGGGGCACTGAGCAGCAGCTAGGTAGGTAGGTAGATAGGCAGCGGGGCACTGAGTAGCAGCTAGGTAGGTAGGTAGATAGGCAGCGGGGCACTGAGTAGTGGCAGCAGCAGCTAGGTAGGTAGATAGGCAGCGGGGCACTGAGTAGTAGCAGCAGCAGCTAGGTAGGTAGATAGGCAGCGGGGCACTG
This sequence comes from Oncorhynchus tshawytscha, assembly GCF_018296145.1. NCBI lineage: Eukaryota > Metazoa > Chordata > Actinopteri > Salmoniformes > Salmonidae > Oncorhynchus > Oncorhynchus tshawytscha. The sequence continues at coordinate 86,445,549 of NC_056433.1, forward strand.
AGCAGCAGCTAGGTAGGTAGTTAGATAGGCAGCGGGGCACTGAGCAGCAGCAGCTAGGTAGGTAGATAGGCAGCGGGGCACTGATAGCAGCTAGGTAGGTAGGGGCACTGAGCAGCAGCTAGGTAGGTAGATAGATAGGCAGGCAGCGGGGCACTGAGCAGCAGCTAGGTAGGTAGGTAGATAGGCAGCGGGGGCACTGAGCAGCAGCTAGGTAGGTAGGTAGGCAGCTGGGCACTGAGCGGCAGCAGGTAGGTAGGCAGCGGGGCACTGAGCAGCAGCTAGGTAGGTAGATAGGCAGCGGGGCACTGAGCAGCAGGTAGGTAGGTAGGTAGATAGGCAGCGGGGCACTGAGTAGCAGCTAGGTAGGTAGGTAGGCAGCGGGGCACTGAGTAGCAGCTAGGTTGGTAGGCAGCGGGGCACTGAGTAGCAGCTAGGTAGGTAGGTAGGCAGCGGGGCACTGAGCAGCAGGTAGGTAGGCAGCGGGGCACTGAGTAGCAGCTAGGTAGGTAGGTAGGCAGCGGGGCACTGAGCAGCAGCTAGGTAGGTAGGTAGGTAGGCAGCGGGGCACTGAGCAGCAGGTAGGTAGGTAGATAGGCAGCGGGGCACTGAGCAGTAGCAGCAGCAGCTAGGTAGGTAGGTAGATAGGCAGCGGGGCACTGAGCAGCAGCTGGGTAGGTAGATAGATAGGCAGCGGGGCACTGAGTAGCAGGTAGGTAGGTAGATGGGCAGCGGGGCACTGAGTAGCAGGTAGGTAGGTAGATGGGCAGCGGGGCACTGAGTAGTAGCAGCAGCAGCTAGGTAGGTAGATAGATAGGCAGCGGGGCACTGAGTAGTAGCAGCAGCAGCTAGGTAGGTAGATAGGCAGCGGGGCACTGAGCAGCAGCTAGGTAGGTAGGTAGGTAGATAGGCAGCGGGGCACTGAGCAGCAGCTAGGTAGGTAGGTAGGTAGATAGGCAGCGGGGCACTGAGCAGCAGCTAGGTAGGTAGGTAGGTAGATAGGCAGCAGGGGGCACTGAGCAGCAGCTAGGTAGGTAGGTAGGTAGATAGGCAGCGGGGCACTGAGCAGCAGCTAGGTAGGTAGGTAGGTAGATAGGCAGCGGGGCACTGAGCAGCAGCAGCAGCTAGGTAGGTAGGTAGGTAGATAGGCAGCGGGGCACTGAGTAGTAGCAGCAGCAGCTAGGTAGGTAGGTAGATAGGCAGCGGGGCACTGAGTAGTAGCAGCAGCAGCAGCAGCTAGGTAGGTAGATAGGCAGCGGGGCACTGAGTAGCAGGTAGGTAGGTAGATAGGCAGCGGGGCACTGAGCAGCAGGTAGGTAGGTAGATAGGCAGCGGGGCACTGAGCAGCAGCTAGGTAGGTAGGTAGGTAGATAGGCAGCGGGGCACTGAGTAGTAGCAGCAGCAGCTAGGTAGGTAGGTAGATAGGCAGCGGGGCACTGAGTAGTAACAGCAGCAGCAGCTAGGTAGGTAGATAGATAGGCAGCGGGGCACTGAGGAGTAGCAGCAGCAGCTAGGTAGGTAGGTAGGTAGATAGGCAGCGGGGCACTGAGCAGCAGCTAGGTAGGTAGGTATATAGGCAGCTGGGCACTGAGCGGCAGCTAGGTAGGTAGGTAGATAGGCAGCGGGGCACTGAGTAGTAGCAGCAGCAGCTAGGTAGGTAGGCAGCGGGGCACTGAGCGGCAGCTAGGTAGGTAGATAGGCAGCGGGGCACTGAGCAGCAGCTAGGTAGGTAGGTAGGCAGCGTTGGCACTGAGTAGCAGCTAGGTAGGTAGATAGACAGCGGGGCACTGAGTAGCAGCTAGGTAGGTAGGTAGATAGGCAGCGTTGGCACTGAGTAGCAGCTAGGTAGGTAGGTAGGTAGATATGCAGCGTTGGCACTGAGCAGCAGCTAGGTAGGTAGGTAGATAGGCAGCGGGGCACTGGGCAGCAGCTAGGTAGGTAGGTAGATAGGCAGCGGGGCACTGGGCAGCAGCTAGGTAGATAGGCAGCGGGGCACTGAGCAGCAGCAGCTAGGTAGGTAGGTAGATAGGCAGCGGGGCACTGAGCAGCAGCAGCTAGGTAGGTAGATAGGCAGCGGGGCACTGAGCAGCAGCAGCTAGGTAGGTAGGTAGGTAGATAGGCAGCGGGGCACTGAGCAGCAGCAGCTAGGTAGGTAGGTAGGCAGCGGGGCACTGAGTAGCAGCTAGGTAGGTAGGTAGATAGGCAGCGGGGCACTGAGTAGCAGCTAGGTAGGTAGATAGGCAGCGGGGCACTGAGTAGCAGCAGCAGCTAGGTAGGTAGGTAGGTAGGTAGATAGGCAGCGGGGCACTGAGCAGCAGCTAGGTAGGTAGGTATATAGGCAGCTGGGCACTGAGCAGCAGCTAGGTAGGTAGGTAGATAGGCAGCGGGGCACTGAGCAGCAGCAGCTAGGTAGGTAGATAGGCAGCGGGGCACTGAGTAGTAGCAGCAGCAGCTAGGTAGGTAGGTAGGCAGCGGGGCACTGAGCAGCAGCTAGGTAGGTAGATAGGCAGCGGGGCACTGAGCAGCTAGGTAGGTAGGTAGATAGGCAGCGGGGCACTGAGTAGCAGCTAGGTAGGTAGGTAGCGGGGCACTGAGTAGTAGCTAGGTAGGTAGATAGGCAGCGGGGCACTGAGCAGCAGCAGCTAGGTAGGTAGGTAGATAGGCAGCGGGGCACTGAGTAGCAGGTAGGTAGGTAGATAGATAGGCAGCGGGGCACTGAGTAGTAGCAGCAGCAGCTAGGTAGGTAGGTAGATAGGCAGCGGGGCACTGAGTAGTAGGTAGGTAGATAGGCAGCGGGGCACTGAGTAGTAGGTAGGTAGATAGGCAGCGGGGCACTGAGTAGTAGCTAGGTAGGTAGGTAGGTAGATAGGCAGCGGGGCACTGAGTAGCAGGTAGGTAGATAGGCAGCGGGGCACTGAGTAGTAGCTAGGTAGGTAGGTAGGTAGATAGGCAGCGGGGCACTGAGTAGTAGGTAGGTAGATAGGCAGCGGGCACTGAGTAGCAGCTAGGTAGGTAGGTAGATAGGCAGCGGGGCTCTGAGCAGTAGCAGCAGCAGCAGGTAGGTAGATAGATAGGCAGCGGGGCACTGAGTAGTAGCAGCAGCAGCTAGGTAGGTAGGTAGGTAGGTAGATAGGCAGCGGGGCACTGAGCAGCAGCTAGGTAGGTAGGTATATAGGCAGCTGGGCACTGAGCGGCAGCTAGGTAGGTAGGTAGATAGGCAGCGGGGCACTGAGCAGCAGCAGCTAGGTAGGTAGATAGGCAGCGGGGCACTGAGTAGTAGCAGCAGCAGCTAGGTAGGTAGGTAGGCAGCGGGGCACTGAGCAGCAGCTAGGCAGGTAGATAGGCAGCGGGGCACTGAGCAGCTAGGTAGGTAGGTAGATAGGCAGCGGGGCACTGAGTAGCAGCTAGGTAGGTAGGTAGGTAGATAGGCAGCGGGGCACTGAGCGGCAGCTAGGTAGGTAGGCAGCGGGGCACTGAGCGGCAGCTAGGTAGGTAGGCAGCGGGGCACTGAGCAGCAGCTAGGTAGGTAGATAGGCAGCGGGGCACTGAGTAGCAGGTAGGTAGGTAGGTAGATAGGCAGCGGGGCACTGAGTAGCAGCTAGGTAGGTAGGTAGGCAGCGGGGCACTGAGTAGCAGCTAGGTAGGTAGGCAGCGGGGCACTGAGCAGCAGCTAGGTAGGTAGGTAGGCAGCGGGGCACTGAGTAGCAGCTAGGTAGGTAGGTAGGCAGCGGGGCACTGAGCAGCAGCTAGGTAGGTAGTTAGGCAGCGGGGCACTGAGCAGCAGCTAGGTAGGTAGGTAGGCAGCGGGGCACTGAGCAGCAGCTAGGTAGGTAGGTAGGTAGGCAGCGGGGCACTGAGCAGCAGCTAGGTAGGTAGGTAGATAGGCAGCGGGGCACTGAGTAGTAGCAGCAGCAGCTAGGTAGGTAGGTAGATAGGCAGCGGGGCACTGAGCAGTAGCAGCAGCAGCTAGGTAGGTAGGTAGATAGGCAGCGGGGCACTGAGCAGCAGCTGGGTAGGTAGATAGATAGGCAGCGGGGCACTGAGTAGCAGGTAGGTAGGTAGATGGGCAGCGGGGCACTGAGTAGCAGGTAGGTAGGTAGATGGGCAGCGGGGCACTGAGTAGTAGCAGCAGCAGCTAGGTAGGTAGATAGATAGGCAGCGGGGCACTGAGTAGTAGCAGCAGCAGCTAGGTAGGTAGATAGGCAGCGGGGCACTGAGCAGCAGCTAGGTAGGTAGGTAGGTAGATAGGCAGCGGGGCACTGAGTAGTAGCAGCAGCAGCTAGGTAGGTAGGTAGGTAGATAGGCAGCGGGGCACTGAGCAGCAGCTAGGTAGGTAGGTAGGTAGATAGGCAGCAGGGCACTGAGCAGCAGCTAGGTAGGTAGGTAGATAGGCAGCGGGGCACTGAGCAGCAGCAGCAGCTAGGTAGGTAGGTAGGTAGATAGGCAGCGGGGCACTGAGTAGTAGCAGCAGCAGCTAGGTAGGTAGGTAGATAGGCAGCGGGGCACTGAGCAGCAGCAGCAGCTAGGTAGGTAGGTAGGTAGATAGGCGGGGCACTGAGTAGTAGCAGCAGCAGCTAGGTAGGTAGGTAGATAGGCAGCGGGGCACTGAGTAGTAGCAGCAGCAGCTAGGTAGGTAGATAGGCAGCGGGGCACTGAGTAGCAGGTAGGTAGGTAGATAGGCAGCGGGGCACTGAGCAGCAGCTAGGTAGGTAGGTAGGTAGATAGGCAGCTGAGCAGCAGCTAGGTAGGTAGGTAGGTAGATAGGCAGCGGGGCACTGAGCAGCAGCAGCAGCTAGGCAGGTAGGTAGATAGGCAGCGGGGCACTGAGTAGTAGCAGCAGCAGCTAGGCAGGTAGGTAGATAGGCAGCGGGGCACTGAGTAGTAGCAGCAGCAGCAGCAGCTAGGCAGGCAGACAGCGGGGCACTGAGTAGGTAGGTAGGTAGATAGGCAGCGGGGCACTGAGCAGCAGGTAGGTAGGTAGATAGGCAGCGGGGCACTGAGCAGCAGCTAGGTAGGTAGGTAGATAGGCAGCGGGGCACTGGTAGTAGCAGCAGCAGCTAGGTAGGTAGGTAGATAGGCAGCGGGGCACTGAGTAGTAACAGCAGCAGCAGCTAGGTAGGTAGATAGATAGGCAGCGGGGCACTGAGGAGTAGCAGCAGCAGCTAGGTAGGTAGGTAGGTAGATAGGCAGCGGGGCACTGAGCAGCAGCTAGGTAGGTAGGTATATAGGCAGCTGGGCACTGAGCGGCAGCTAGGTAGGTAGGTAGATAGGCAGCGGGGCACTGAGTAGTAGCAGCAGCAGCTAGGTAGGTAGGCAGCGGGGCACTGAGCGGCAGCTAGGTAGGTAGATAGGCAGCGGGGCACTGAGCAGCAGCTAGGTAGGTAGGTAGGCAGCGTTGGCACTGAGTAGCAGCTAGGTAGGTAGATAGACAGCGGGGCACTGAGTAGCAGCTAGGTAGGTAGGTAGGTAGATAGGCAGCGTTGGCACTGAGTAGCAGCTAGGTAGGTAGGTAGGTAGATATGCAGCGTTGGCACTGAGCAGCAGCTAGGTAGGTAGGTAGATAGGCAGCGGGGCACTGGGCAGCAGCTAGGTAGGTAGGTAGATAGGCAGCGGGGCACTGGGCAGCAGCTAGGTAGATAGGCAGCGGGGCACTGAGCAGCAGCAGCTAGGTAGGTAGGTAGATAGGCAGCGGGGCACTGAGCAGCAGCAGCTAGGTAGGTAGATAGGCAGCGGGGCACTGAGCAGCAGCAGCTAGGTAGGTAGGTAGGTAGATAGGCAGCGGGGCACTGAGCAGCAGCAGCTAGGTAGGTAGGTAGGCAGCGGGGCACTGAGTAGCAGCTAGGTAGGTAGGTAGATAGGCAGCGGGGCACTGAGTAGCAGCTAGGTAGGTAGATAGGCAGCGGGGCACTGAGCAGCAGCAGCAGCTAGGTAGGTAGGTAGATAGGCAGCGGGGCACTGAGTAGCAGCTAGGTAGGTAGGTAGCGGGGCACTGAGTAGTAGCTAGGTAGGTAGATAGGCAGCGGGGCACTGAGCAGCAGCAGCTAGGTAGGTAGGTAGATAGGCAGCGGGGCACTGAGTAGCAGGTAGGTAGGTAGATAGATAGGCAGCGGGGCACTGAGTAGTAGCAGCAGCAGCTAGGTAGGTAGGTAGATAGGCAGCGGGGCACTGAGTAGTAGGTAGGTAGATAGGCAGCGGGGCACTGAGTAGTAGCAGCTAGGCAGGTAGGTAGGTAGATAGGCAGCGGGGCACTGAGTAGTAGGTAGGTAGATGAGCAGCGGGGCACTGAGTAGTAGCTAGGTAGGTAGGTAGGTAGATAGGCAGCGGGGCACTGAGTAGTAGGTAGGTAGATAGGCAGCGGGGCACTGAGTAGCAGCTAGGTAGGTAGGTAGATAGGCAGCGGGGCTCTGAGTAGTAGCAGCAGCAGCTAGGTAGGTAGATAGATAGGCAGCGGGGCACTGAGTAGTAGCAGCAGCAGCTAGGTAGGTAGGTAGGTAGGTAGATAGGCAGCGGGGCACTGAGCAGCAGCTAGGTAGGTAGGTATATAGGCAGCTGGGCACTGAGCGGCAGCTAGGTAGGTAGGTAGATAGGCAGCGGGGCACTGAGCAGCAGCAGCTAGGTAGGTAGATAGGCAGCGGGGCACTGAGTAGTAGCAGCAGCAGCTAGGTAGGTAGGTAGGCAGCGGGGCACTGAGCAGCAGCTAGGTAGGTAGATAGGCAGCGGGGCACTGAGCAGCTAGGTAGGTAGGTAGATAGGCAGCGGGGCACTGAGTAGCAGCTAGGTAGGTAGGTAGGTAGATAGACAGCGGGGCACTGAGTAGCAGCTAGGTAGGTAGGCAGCGGGGCACTGAGCGGCAGCTAGGTAGGTAGGCAGCGGGGCACTGAGCAGCAGCTAGGTAGGTAGATAGGCAGCGGGGCACTGAGTAGCAGGTAGGTAGGTAGGTAGATCGGCAGCGGGGCACTGAGTAGCAGCTAGGTAGGTAGGTAGGCAGCGGGGCACTGAGTAGCAGCTAGGTAGGTAGGCAGCGGGGCACTGAGCAGCAGCTAGGTAGGTAGGTAGGCAGCGGGGCACTGAGTAGCAGCTAGGTAGGTAGGTAGGCAGCGGGGCACTGAGCAGCAGCTAGGTAGGTAGGTAGGCAGCGGGGCACTGAGTAGCAGCTAGGTAGGTAGGTAGGCAGCGGGGCACTGAGCAGCAGCTAGGTAGGTAGGTAGGTAGGCAGCGGGGCACTGAGCAGCAGCTAGGTAGGTAGGTAGATAGGCAGCGGGGCACTGAGTAGTAGCAGCAGCAGCTAGGTAGGTAGGTAGATAGGCAGCGGGGCACTGAGCAGTAGCAGCAGCAGCTAGGTAGGTAGGTAGATAGGCAGCGGGGCACTGAGCAGCAGCTGGGTAGGTAGATAGATAGGCAGCGGGGCACTGAGTAGCAGGTAGGTAGGTAGATGGGCAGCGGGGCACTGAGTAGCAGGTAGGTAGGTAGATGGGCAGCGGGGCACTGAGTAGTAGCAGCAGCAGCTAGGTAGGTAGATAGATAGGCAGCGGGGCACTGAGTAGTAGCAGCAGCAGCTAGGTAGGTAGATAGGCAGCGGGGCACTGAGCAGCAGCTAGGTAGGTAGGTAGGTAGATAGGCAGCGGGGCACTGAGTAGTAGCAGCAGCAGCTAGGTAGGTAGGTAGATAGGCAGCGGGGCACTGAGCAGCAGCTAGGTAGGTAGGTAGGTAGATAGGCAGCAGGGCACTGAGCAGCAGCTAGGTAGGTAGGTAGATAGGCAGCGGGGCACTGAGCAGCAGCAGCAGCTAGGTAGGTAGGTAGGTAGATAGGCAGCGGGGCACTGAGTAGTAGCAGCAGCAGCTAGGTAGGTAGGTAGATAGGCAGCGGGGCACTGAGCAGCAGCAGCAGCTAGGTAGGTAGGTAGGTAGATAGGCAGCGGGGCACTGAGTAGTAGCAGCAGCAGCTAGGTAGGTAGGTAGATAGGCAGCGGGGCACTGAGTAGTAGCAGCAGCAGCAGCAGCTAGGTAGGTAGATAGGCAGCGGGGCACTGAGTAGCAGGTAGGTAGGTAGATAGGCAGCGGGGCACTGAGTAGCAGGTAGGTAGGTAGATAGACAGCGGGGCACTGAGCAGCAGGTAGGTAGGTAGATAGGCAGCGGGGCACTGAGCAGCAGCTAGGTAGGTAGGTAGATAGGCAGCGGGGCACTGAGTAGTAGCAGCAGCAGCTAGGTAGGTAGGTAGATAGGCAGCGGGGCACTGAGTAGTAACAGCAGCAGCAGCTAGGTAGGTAGATAGATAGGCAGCGGGGCACTGAGTAGTAGCAGCAGCAGCTAGGTAGGTAGGTAGGTAGATAGGCAGCGGGGCACTGAGCAGCAGCTAGGTAGGTAGGTATATAGGCAGCTGGGCACTGAGCGGCAGCTGGTAGGTAGGTAGATAGGCAGCGGGGCACTGAGTAGTAGCAGCAGCAGCTAGGTAGGTAGGCAGCGGGGCACTGAGCGGCAGCTAGGTAGGTAGATAGGCAGCGGGGCACTGAGCAGCAGCTAGGTAGGTAGGTAGGCAGCGTTGGCACTGAGTAGCAGCTAGGTAGGTAGATAGACAGCGGGGCACTGAGCAGCAGCTAGGTAGGTAGGTAGGTAGATAGGCAGCGTTGGCACTGAGTAGCAGCTAGGTAGGTAGGTAGGTAGATATGCAGCGTTGGCACTGAGCAGCAGCTAGGTAGGTAGGTAGATAGGCAGCGGGGCACTGGGCAGCAGCTAGGTAGGTAGGTAGATAGGCAGCGGGGCACTGGGCAGCAGCTAGGTAGATAGGCAGCGGGGCACTGAGCAGCAGCAGCTAGGTAGGTAGGTAGATAGGCAGCGGGGCACTGAGCAGCAGCAGCTAGGTAGGTAGGTAGGCAGCGGGGCACTGAGCAGCAGCAGCTAGGTAGGTAGGTAGGTAGATAGGCAGCGGGGCACTGAGCAGCAGCAGCTAGGTAGGTAGGTAGGCAGCGGGGCACTGAGTAGCAGCTAGGTAGGTAGGTAGATAGGCAGCGGGGCACTGAGTAGCAGCTAGGTAGGTAGATAGGCAGCGGGGCACTGAGCAGCAGCAGCAGCTAGGTAGGTAGGTAGATAGGCAGCGGGGCACTGAGTAGCAGCTAGGTAGGTAGGTAGCGGGGCACTGAGTAGTAGCTAGGTAGGCAGATAGGCAGCGGGGCACTGAGCAGCAGCAGCTAGGTAGGTAGGTAGATAGGCAGCGGGGCACTGAGTAGCAGGTAGGTAGGTAGATAGATAGGCAGCGGGGCACTGAGTAGTAGCAGCAGCAGCTAGGTAGGTAGGTAGATAGGCAGCGGGGCACTGAGTAGTAGGTAGGTAGATAGGCAGCGGGGCACTGAGTAGTAGCTAGGTAGGTAGGTAGGTAGATAGGCAGCGGGGCACTGAGTAGCAGGTAGGTAGATAGGCAGCGGGGCACTGAGTAGTAGCTAGGTAGGTAGGTAGGTAGATAGGCAGCGGGGCACTGAGTAGTAGGTAGGTAGATAGGCAGCGGGGCACTGAGTAGCAGCTAGGTAGGTAGGTAGATAGGCAGCGGGGCACTGAGTAGCAGCAGCAGCAGCTAGGTAGGTAGATAGATAGGCAGCGGGGCACTGAGTAGTAGCAGCAGCAGCTAGGTAGGTAGGTAGGTAGGTAGATAGGCAGCGGGGCACTGAGCAGCAGCTAGGTAGGTAGGTATATAGGCAGCTGGGCACTGAGCGGCAGCTAGGTAGGTAGGTAGATAGGCAGCGGGGCACTGAGCAGCAGCAGCTAGGTAGGTAGATAGGCAGCGGGGCACTGAGTAGTAGCAGCAGCAGCTAGGTAGGTAGGTAGGCAGCGGGGCACTGAGCAGCAGCTAGGTAGGTAGATAGGCAGCGGGGCACTGAGCAGCTAGGTAGGTAGGTAGATAGGCAGCGGGGCACTGAGTAGCAGCTAGGTAGGTAGGTAGGTAGATAGACAGCGGGGCACTGAGTAGCAGCTAGGTAGGTAGGTAGGTAGATAGACAGCGGGGCACTGAGTAGCAGCTAGGTAGGTAGGTAGATAGATAGACAGCGGGGCACTGAGTAGCAGCTAGGTAGGTAGGTAGATAGATAGACAGCGGGGCACTGAGTAGCAGCTAGGTAGGTAGGTAGGTAGATAGACAGCGGGGCACTGAGTAGCAGCTAGGTAGGTAGGTAGGTAGATAGACAGCGGGGCACTGAGTAGCAGCTAGGTAGGTAGGTAGGTAGATAGACAGCGGGGCACTGAGTAGCAGCTAGGTAGGTAGGTAGGTAGATAGACAGCGGGGCACTGAGTAGCAGCTAGGTAGGTAGGTAGGTAGGTAGATAGACAGCGGGGCACTGAGTAGCAGCTAGGTAGGTAGGTAGGTAGATAGGCAGCGGGGCACTGAGTAGCAGCTAGGTAGGTAGGTAGGTAGATAGACAGCGGGGCACTGAGTAGTAGCTAGGTAGGTAGGTAGATAGGCAGCGGGGCACTGAGCAGCAGGTAGGTAGGTAGATAGATAGGCAGCGGGGCACTGAGCAGCAGCTAGGTAGGTAGGTAGATAGGCAGGCAGCGGGGCACTGAGCAGCAGCAGCTAGGTAGGTAGATAGATAGGCAGCGGGGCACTGAGCAGCAGCAGCTAGGTAGGTAGATAGGCAGGCAGCGGGGCACTGAGCAGCAGCTAGGTAGGTAGGTAGATAGGCAGGCAGCGGGGCACTGAGCAGCAGCAGCTAGGTAGGTAGATAGGCAGGCAGCGGGGCACTGAGCAGCAGCTAGGTAGGTAGGTAGATAGGCAGGCAGCGGGGCACTGAGCAGCAGCTAGGTAGGTAGGTAGATAGGCAGGCAGCGGGGCACTGAGCAGCAGCTAGGTAGGTAGGTAGATAGGCAGGCAGCGGGGCACTGAGCAGCAGCTAGGTAGGTAGATAGATAGGCAGGCAGCGGGGCACTGAGCAGCAGCTAGGTAGGTAGGTAGATAGGCAGGCAGCGGGGCACTGAGTAGTAGCTAGGTAGGTAGGTAGATAGGCAGCGGGGCACTGAGCAGCAGCTAGGTAGGTAGATAGATAGGCAGCGGGGCACTGAGTAGCAGGTAGGTAGATAGATAGGCAGCGGGGCACTGAGCAGCAGCAGCTAGGTAGGTAGATAGGCAGGCAGCGGGGCACTGAGCAGCAGCTAGGTAGGTAGGTAGATAGGCAGGCAGCGGGGCACTGAGCAGCAGCTAGGTAGATAGGTAGATAGGCAGCGGGGCACTGAGCAGCAGCTAGGTAGGTAGGTAGATAGGCAGGCAGCGGGGCACTGAGCAGCAGCTAGGTAGGTAGGTAGATAGGCAGGCAGCGGGGCACTGAGCAGCAGCTAGGTAGGTAGGTAGATAGGTAGATAGGCAGGCAGCGGGGCACTGAGCAGCAGCTAGGTAGGTAGGTAGATAGGTAGATAGGCAGCGGGGCACTGAGCAGCAGCTAGGTAGGTAGGTAGATAGGCAGGCAGCGGGGCACTGAGCAGCAGCTAGGTAGGTAGGTAGGTAGATAGGCAGCGGGGCACTGAGCAGCAGCTAGGTAGGTAGGTAGGTAGATAGGCAGCGGGGCACTGAGCAGCAGCTAGGTAGGTAGGTAGGTAGATAGGCAGCGGGGCACTGAGCAGCAGCTAGGTAGGTAGGTAGGCAGGCAGGCAGCGGGGCACTGAGCAGCAGCAGCTAGGTAGGTAGGTAGATAGGCAGGCAGCGGGGCACTGAGCAGCAGCTAGGTAGGTAGGTAGGTAGATAGGCAGCGGGGCACTGAGCAGCAGCTAGGTAGGTAGGTAGGTAGATAGGCAGCGGGGCACTGAGCAGCAGCTAGCTAGGTAGGTAGGTAGATAGGCAGCGGGGCACTGAGTAGTAGCTAGGTAGGTAGGCAGCGGGGCACTGAGTAGTAGCTAGGTAGGTAGGCAGCGGGGCACTGAGTAGTAGTAGCAGCAGCAGCTAGGTAGATAGATAGGTAGCGGGGCACTGAGCACCAGCTAGGTAGGTAGGTAGATAGGTAGCGGGGCACTGAGCAGCAGCTAGGTAGGTAGGTAGGTAGTGGGGCACTGAGTAGTAGCAGCAGCAGCTAGGTAGATAGATAGGTAGCGGGGCACTGAGCAGCAGGTAGGTAGGTAGGCAGCGGGGCACTGAGTAGTAGCAGCAGCAACTAGGTAGATAGATAGGTAGCGGGGCACTGAGCACCAGCTAGGTAGGTAGGTAGATAGGTAGCGGGGCACTGAGCAGCAGCTAGGTAGGTAGGTAGGTAGCGGGGCACTGAGCAGCAGCTAGGTAGGTTAGTGGGGCACTGAGCAGCAGCTAGGTAGGTAGCGGGGCACTGAGCAGCAGCTAGGTAGGCAGGTAGGCAGGCAGGTAGGTAGGCAGGCAGGCAGGTAGGTAGGTAGGTAGGTAGGTAGGCAGGCAGGCAGTGGGGCACTGAGCAGCAGCTAGGTAGGTAGGTAGTGGGGCACTGAGCAGCAGCTAGGTAGGTAGGTAGTGGGGCACTGAGCAGCAGCTAGGTAGGTAGGTAGTGGGGCACTGAGCAGCAGCAGTTAGGTAGGTAGTGGGGCACTGAGCAGCAGCTAGGTAGGCAGGCAGGTAGGTAGGCAGGTAGGTAGGTAGGCAGTGGGCACTGAGCAGCAGCTAGGTAGGTAGTGGGGCACTGAGCAGCAGCAGCTAGGTAGGTAGTGGGGCACTGAGCAGCAGTTAGGTAGGTAGTGGGGCACTGAGCAGCAGCAGTTAGGTAGGTAGTGGGGCACTGAGCAGCAGCAGTTAGGTAGGTAGTGGGGCACTGAGCAGCAGCAGGTAGGTAGGTAGTGGGGCACTGAGCAGCAGCAGGTAGGTAGGTAGCGGGGCACTGAGCAGCAGCAGGTAGGTAGGTAGCGGGCACTGAGCAGCAGCAGTTAGGTAGGTAGCGGGGCACTGAGCAGCAGTTAGGTAGGTAGCGGGGCACTGAGCAGCAGCTAGGTAGGCAGGTGAAAAAAATCCTGCACATATACAGAAATCTCTTTAGCCAATGCAAATCGAGTTTCCAGAAAGTCCGGAACCTCATCCACTCTGAATAAAGTTTCCAAACATATTTCTGATGTGTTCTCTTGCTCTCTCTCCTTTCCCTGACCACAGATACAGTGCCTTGCAAAAGTATTCACCCCCTTGGCGATTTTCCTATTTTGTTTCATTACAACCTGTAATTTAAATTTCATGAAATAGACCTACACAAAATAGTCAAAATTGGTGAAGTGAAATGAAAAAAATAACTTGTTTAAAAATCCATTTTAAAAATGGAATAGTAGTGTGTGCATATGTATTCACCCCCTTTGCTATGAAGCCCCTAAATAAGATCTGATGCAACCAATTGCCTTCAGAAGTCACATAATTAGTTAATTGCACACAGGTGGACTTTATTTAAGTGTCACATGAGCTCAGTATATACACACCTGTTCTGAAAGGCCCCAGAGTCTGCAACACCATCAAGCAAGGGGCAGCACCAAGCAAACGGCACCATGAAGACCAAGGAGCTCTCAAACAGGTCAGGGACAAAGTTGTAGAGAAGTACAGATCAGGGTTGGGTTATGAAAATATATCTGAAACTTTGAACATCCCACGGAGCACCATTAAATCCATTATTAAAAAATGTAAAGAATATGGCAACACAACAAACCTGCCACGAGATGGCCACCCACCAAAACTCACAGACCAGGCAAGGAGGGCATTAATCAGAGAGGCAACAAAGAGACCAAAGATAACCCTGAAGGAGCTACAAAGCTCCACGGCGGATATTGGAGTATCTGTCCATAGGACCACTTTAAACCATATACTCCACAGAGCTGGGCTTTACAGAGGAGTGGCCAGAAAAAAAGCAGTTGATTAAAGAAAGAAATAAGCTAACAAGTATGTGGGAGACTCTCCAAAAATATGAAAGAAGGTACTCTGGTCAGATGAGGTTAAAATTGAGCTTTTTGGTCATCAAGGAAAACGTTATGTCTGGCACAAACCCAACACCTCATCACCCCGAGAATAACATCCCCACAGTGAAGCATGGTGGTTGCAGCATCATGCTGTGGGGATGTTTTTCATAGGCAGTGACTGGGAAACTGGTCAGAATTGAAGGAATGATGGATGGCGCTAAATACCGGGACCTTGTTGAGGGGAAACCTGTTTGTCTTCCAGAGATTTGAGACTGGGACAGAGGTTCACCTTCCAGCAGGACAATGACCCTAAGCGTACTGCTAAAGCAACACTCGAGGAAACATTTTTAAATTACTTGGGATGGCCTAGTCAAAGCCCAGACCTCAATCTAATTGAACATTTGTGGTATGAATTAAAGATGGCTGTACACCAGCAGGAACCCATCCAACTTGAAGGAGCTGGAGCAGTTTTGCCTTGAAGAATGGGTGAAAATCCCAGTGATGTGCTAAGCTTAGAGACATACCCCAAGAGACTTACAGCTGTAATTGAGGCAAAAGCTGGCTCTACAGAGTATTGACTGGGGGGGGGGGAATATTTATGCACACAAGTTTTCTGTTTTTTATTTTTTTATTTCTTGTTTGTTTCACAACAAAACGATTTGATCTTCAAAGTGCTAGGCCTGTTGTTTAAATCAAATGATTACAACCCCCCCCACAAAACAAAAACAAAAAATATTCCAGGTTGTAAGGCAACAAAACAGGAAAATGCCAAGGGGGGTGAATACTTTCACAAGCCACTGCATGAGCTCTAACTCCGGTCCTCCAGTATCCCCACCAGTACATGTTTTTGTTGTGGCCCTGGACAAGCACACCTTATTCTACTTGTCAGCGAATCTTCAAGCTCTTGACAAGTTGAGTCATGTGTTTTTGTCCGGGGTCACAACAAAACGTGTGCTGTTACGGGCTACTTGAGGACCAGAGTTGGGGAAACGGTAGGCTAACTGATGTAGTATGTCCCCCCTCCCTCTCTCCTCCAGGAACCTGCTCCCAATCAGTCATGTGTGTACAGAGGAAGGAGAGAAGCCTATGGTACTACTGCCCTATATGAACTGGGGTAACCTCAAACTGTTCCTGAGACAGTGCAAGCTGGCCGAAGCCAACAACCCACAGGTGAGCTTCTAACCCTGGCTCCGGCCTACTGTCATCCTACCGTTCTATGGCTATCCTACCATTATCCCAAACCCTCTCTCTAGTCTACTGTCATCCTACCATTATCCCAACCCTCTCTAGTCTACTGTCATACTACCATTACCCCAACCCTCTCTAGTCTACTGTCATCCTACCATTCTACGGCTATCCTACCATTATCCCAACCCTCTCTTTAGTCTACTGTCATCCTAACATTACCCCAACCCTCTCTAGTCTACTGTCATCCTACCGTTCTATGGCTATCCTACCATTATCCCCACCCTCTCTAGTCTACTGTCGTCCTACGGCTATCCTACCATTATTTTATGATCAGTTTATTGGTCACACAAGGTCCAACCGAAATGTGACTTCTGCTTTTAATTCAACCCCTCCGAAATAAACATATGTTTTGAAGAGGTTCTAGGGTCACCCGGGTGCTGCTGTTGTGGGGAGTTAAGGGCACAACGGCAGGCAATGCCATCTAGAAACTGATACCAGCAACTCTCCGCTTGCCAGCTTACTCCCCCCCCACCCCACCCCTCGGAACCAAACTGTCAACCCTCTGGTTTCTGGCTCGCCTCTCTAAGCGCTAGGCTACCTGCCACACCTCGTCAAACCATTATCTTACCGGTGTCTTACTGTCGCACTACAGTCGTCCCAACGTCATCCCGTCATACTACTCTCATCCTACCTTCATCCTATATTCAGCCTACATTTATCCTACCATCATCCTACCGTCCGCATAAAGGATATCTGTTCTGGATAAGATATCACAGAAGACTTGCATTGTTGGGGGGAAATAACCTGATACAGTTTATTAATGTTCAGGGCTCTAGACTGCAACCATTTATAGTCTCATTTTGTGACCTTTTTTGACTTGGCTGAGCGAATTTAGAAATAAATGTAACTGGTCACATCGGTGCGAGCTGCACATTCTACATGATCACGTCACTCCAAACGTCATGTACAGTGGGGCAAGAAAGTATTTAGGCAGCCACCAATTGTGCAAGTTCTCCCATTTAAAAAAGATGAGGCCTGTAATTTTCATCATAGGTACACTTCAACTATGAAAGACAAAATGAGAAAAAAAATCCAGAAAATCACATTGTAGCAGTTTTTTTATGAATTTATTTGCAAATTATGGTGGAAAATAAGTGTATGTGTACGTATGTATGTACATTATCCCACCCTCTCTCTAGTCTACTGTCATCCTACCGTTCTATGGCTATCCTACCATTATCCCCACCCTCTCTCTAGTCTACTGTCGTCCTACGGCTATCCTACCATTATCCTAACCCTCTCTCTAGTCTGTCATCCTACCGTTCTATGGCTATCCTACCATTTTCCCAACCCTCTAGTCTACTGTCGCCCTACCGTTCTATGGCTATCCTACCATTATCCCCACCCTCTCTCTAGTCTACTGTCATCCTACCGTTCTATGGCTATCCTACCATTATCCCCACCCTCTCTCTAGTCTACTGTCGTCCTACGGCTATCCTACCATTATCCTAACCCTCTCTCTAGTCTACTGTCATCCTACCGTTCTATGGCTATCCTACCATTATCCCAACCCTCTCTCTAGTCTACTGTCGTCCTACCGTTCTATGGCTATCCTACCATTATCCCAACCCTCTCTCTAGTCTACTGTCGTCCTACCGTTCTATGGCTATCCTACCATTATCCCAACCCTCTCTCTAGTCTACTGTCGTCCTACCGTTCTATGGCTATCCTACCATTATCCCAACCCTCTCTCTAGTCTACTGTCGTCCTACCGTTCTATGGCTATCCTACCATTATCCCAACCCTCTCTCTAGTCTACTGTCGTCCTACCGTTCTATTTATATCCTACCATTATCCCAACCCTCTCTCTAGTCTACTGTCGTCCTACCGTTCTATGGCTATCCTACCATTATCCCAACCCTCTCTCTAGTCTACTGTTGTCCTACCGTTCTATATATATCCTACCATTATCCCAACCCTCTCTCTAGTCTACTGTCGTCCTACCGTTCTATGGCTATCCTACCATTATCCCAACCCTCTCTCTAGTCTACTGTCGTCCTACCGTTCTATGGCTATCCTACCATTATCCCAACCCTCTCTCTAGTCTACTGTCGTCCTACCGTTCTATATATATCCTACCATTATCCCAACCCTCTCTCTAGTCTACTGTCGTCCTACCGTTCTATGGCTATCCTACCATTATCCCAACCCTCTCTCTAGTCTACTGTCGTCCTACCGTTCTATATATATATCCTACCATTATCCCAACCCTCTCTCTAGTCTACTGTCGTCCTACCGTTCTATGGCTATCCTACCATTATCCCAACCCTCTCTCTAGTCTACTGTCGTCCTACCGTTCTATATATATCCTACCATTCTCCCAACCCTCTCTCTAGTCTACTGTCGTCCTACCGTTCTATGGCTATCCTACCATTATCCCAACCCTCTCTCTAGTCTACTGTCGTCCTACCGTTCTATGGCTATCCTACCATTATCCCAGCCCTCTCTCTAGTCTACTGTCGTCCTACCGTTCTATGGCTATCCTACCATTATCCCAACCCTCTCTCTAGTCTACTGTCGTCCTACCGTTCTATGGCTATCCTACCATTATCCCAACCCTCTCTCTAGTCTACTGTCGTCCTACCGTTCTATATATATCCTACCATTATCCCAACCCTCTCTCTAGTCTACTGTCGTCCTACCGTTCTATATATATCCTACCATTATCCCAACCCTCTCTCTAGTCTACTGTCGTCCTACCGTTCTATATATATCCTACCATTATCCCAACCCTCTCTCTAGTCTACTGTCGTCCTACCGTTCTATATATATCCTACCATTATCCCAACCCTCTCTCTAGTCTACTGTCGTCCTACCGTTCTATATATATCCTACCATTATCCCAACCCTCTCTGTAGTCTACTGTCGTCCTACCGTTCTATATATATCCTACCATTATCCCAACCCTCTCTCTAGTCTACTGTCGTCCTACCGTTCTATATATATCCTACCATTATCCCAACCCTCTCTCTAGTCTACTGTCGTCCTACCGTTCTATATATATCCTACCATTATCCCAACCCTCTCTCTAGTCTACTGTCGTCCTACCGTTCTATGGCTATCCTACCATTATCCCAACCCTCTCTCTAGTCTACTGTCGTCCTACCGTTCTATGGCTATCCTACCATTATCCCAACCCTCTCTCTAGTCTACTGTCGTCCTACCGTTCTATATATATCCTACCATTATCCCAACCCTCTCTCTAGTCTACTGTCGTCCTACCGTTCTATATAAATCCTACATGAAGATTGAAATGGAACAATTCACTTTCTAGCGGACCAAACTAATGCACAGTACACTGTGGCCTGAGCCAGGTATCACTTTGTTTTCTATTCTTTTAAAAAACGTTTTTAATTATATATATATATATATACTTATTTTCCACCATCATTTATATATATATATACACACACACACACACACACAAATGTCTAAACATATATGTTTTCGCTCTGTTATTATGGGGTATTGTGTTTAGATTGATGAAGAAAATAATTGAATCTATTGCGAATTCACTGTAGGCTATGATATTAGTGCACATTAAAATGTAGCCAATTTAAAAAATATATATATATATACCTTTTTTTTTATTTTACTAGGCAAGTCCGTTAAGAACAAATTCTTATCTACAATGACGGCCTAGGAACGGTGGCTTAACTGCCTGTTCAGGGGCAGAACGACAGATCTTTACCTTGTCAGCTCTGGGATTCGGTCTTGCAACCTTTCAGTTTCTAGTCCAACGCTCTAACCACTAGGCTACCCTGCCGCCCCAAATTAATCTCTATTTAACGATAGAACATTCTGGAGCCCTCGTGTAACAGTAAAATATAACAATAGTCTATTGTCTACGTAAGGATTACTGGATTCGCTTGCATATAAAAATGGCTCGAATCATTCATTTCTGCTTCGATTAAATAATGGATTTTCTTGAATACCATCTCCGGAGTCTATTACACGTCTTAATAAATCACTGTATGACGGCAAACATTTTTTTTTTTTTGGGGGGGACCAAATCGTAGGCTGGGAGATGTAAGTCTGGATCCTTGATGTATAACTGATTATATGCTGCTTGTGCAACCCACTGTTCAGACATTACCTTCCTGCCTTAGCATTTCACCTGTGTCCCCGTCCCCGTCCCCCCTAACTCTGTAATAGTGTTAACACAGAACAATAGTGTTTTATTGCAATAGGCACTTAAATACCAGTTTGACAACAACCGATACCCAGACCTGTAAAATGTCTCTCAGGGGTTTTTTAAATGCAGTGTGTATTAAAGGGATATTTCCAAGATTTTTGCCTTGTTGTCTACTTCACCGAATTACGATCAACTCGTGAAATAAGTTAGTTTCACAAGCCAACGCTAACTAGCACTAACGCAATGACTGGACATCTATGGGAACAGCTCGTTGTGCTAACCCTAGTTAGCATTTGCGCTAATGCTAATTAGCAACTTCCTTCAAACTGCATGCAGAGACATTTTTAAAATGGTATCCACAAGTTCTTCTGACTCTGGGGAAATTAGATTTTTTTTCCCCGAATTGCTGAGCTCCCCTTTAATCTGTGGCTCAGGGCAGAGACTGTGTTTCCCATGAAGAGACAATCACCTCATTGTGCTGGGTAACCCCAGGGGTCGTTTGATCCACTTGGCGTAGGCGTTCTCTGAGATGCCTGTAATGTAAATCCAACCGATCAATCAGCCTTGAACCGAGACTCTCGAAGCACACACACCACTTTTAAAATAAGGAGAAGCCTTGTTTAAGGTGCAGACGAAAGAAAAAAAAACTACAGACTAATTTTCCATCACAAGACGAAGCTTGCTGCTCAATAGCAGTAAAGAAAACTTCCTCTGGGATAACACACCACCGCCACTTTGATTCCCATCCATCCTCTCAAAATATACTTTAGGCGATTGTAGGGGCCTAACAAAGACATACTTATAACGTTTTTTTTTCTCTTGCTGTCTTGATAAACATGTAGACATAAATCATTGGTGTAATTTTAGAGGGAGACTGAGGTTGTATCTCAAATGGCACCCTATTCCCTATATAGTGCACTACTTCAGACCAAAACACTATGGCACCCTATTCCCTATATAGTGTGCTACTTCAGACCAAAACACTATGGCACCCTATTCCTTTACATAGTGCACTACTTTAGACCAGAACACTATGGGGAATTAGGTTGCCGTTTGGGAGGCACCCTAAAGTGTCTGAAAAGCACGTAGGGAGCATAGCGTTATTCCAGTCTGTAGCGTAGCGCTATGCCGGTCTGTAGCGCTATGCCGGTCTGTAGCGCTATGCCGGTCTGTAGCGCTACGCCGGTCTGTAGCGCTACGCCGGTCTGTAGCGCTACGCCGGTCTGTAGCGCTACGCCGGTCTGTAGCTAGCGTTACGCCGGTCTGTAGCTAGCGTTACGCCGGTCTGCGGCGTAGCGTTACGCCGGTCTGCGGCGTAGCGTTACGCCGGTCTGCGGCGTAGCGTTACGCCGGTCTGCGGCGTAGCGTTACGCCGGTCTGCGGCGTAGCGTTACGCCGGTCTGCGGCGTAGCGTTACGCCGGTCTGCGGCGTAGCGTTACGCCAGTCTATAGCGTAATACCGGTCTGCAGCGTAGCGTTATGCCGGTCTGCGGCGTAGCGTTATGCCGGTCTGTAGCGTTTGCCAGTCTGCAGCGTAGTGTTATGCCAGTCTATAGCGTAATACCGGTCTGCAGCGTAGCGTTATGCCGGTCTGCGGCGTAGCGCAATGCCAGTCTGTAGCGCTATGCCAGTCTGTAGCGCTATGCCGGTCTGTAGCGCTATGCCGGTCTGTAGCGCTACGCCGGTCTGTAGCTAGCGTTACGCCGGTCTGTAGCTAGCGTTACGCCGGTCTGTAGCTAGCGTTACGCCGGTCTGTAGCTAGCGTTACGCCGGTCTGTAGCTAGCGTTACGCCGGTCTGCAGCGTAGCGTTACGCCGGTCTGCAGCGTAGCGTTACGCCGGTCTATAGCGTAGCGTTACGCCGGTCTATAGCGTAATACCGGTCTGCAGCGTAGTGTTATGCCGGTCTATAGCGTAATACCGGTCTGCAGCGTAGTGCTATGCCGGTCTGCGGCGTAGCGTTATGCCGGTCTATAGCGTTATGCCGGTCTGCGCGCGTAGCGTTATGCCGGTCTGCGGCGTAGCGTTATGCCGGTCTGCGGCGTAGCGTTATGCCGGTCTGCGGCGTAGCGTTATGCCGGTCTGCGGCGTAGCGTTATGCCGGTCTGCGGCGTAGCGTTATGCCGGTCTGCGGCGTAGCGTTATGCCGGTCTGCGGCGTAGCGTTATGCCGGTCTGCGGCGTAGCGTTACGCCGGTCTGCGGCGTAGCGTTATGCCGGTCTGCGGCGTAGCGTTATGCCGGTCTGCGGCGTAGCGTTATGCCGGTCTGCGGCGTAGCGTTATGCCGGTCTGCGGCGTAGCGTTATGCCGGTCTGCGGCGTAGCGTAGCGTTATGCCGGCCTGCGGCGTAGCGTAGCGTTATGCCGGCCTGCGGCGTAGCGTAGCGTTATGCCGGCCTGCGGCGTAGCGTAGCGTTATGCCGGCCTGCGGCGTAGCGTTATGCCGGCCTGCGGCGTAGCGTTATGCCGGCCTGCGGCGTAGCGTTATGCCGGTCTGCGGCGTTATGCCGGTCTGCGGCGTTGCCAGTCTGCAGCGTAGCGTTATTCCAGTCTGTAGCGTTATGCCAGTCTCCAGCGTAGCGTTATGCCAGTCTGTAGCGTAGCGTTATGCCAGTCTGTAGCGTAACGTTATGCCAGTCTGTAGCGTTATGCCAGTCTGTAGCGTTTGCCAGTCTGCAGCTTAGCGTTATGCCAGTCTGCGGTGTAGCGTAATGCCAGTCTGCGGCGTAGCGTAATGCCAGTCTGCGGCGTAGCGTAATGCCAGTCTGCGGCGTAGCGTTATGCCAGTCTGCGGCGTAGCGTTATGCCAGTCTGCGGCGTAGCGTAATGCCAGTCTGCGGCGTAGCGTAATGCCAGTCTGCGGCGTAGCGTAATGCCAGTCTGCGGCGTAGCGTAATGCCAGTCTGCGGCGTAGCGTTATGCCAGTCTGTAGCGTTTGCCAGTCTGCAGCGTAGCGTTATGCCAGTCTGTAGCGTAATGCCAGTCTGTAGCGTAGCGTTATGCCAGTCTGCAGCGTAGCGTTATGCCAGTCTGCAGCGTAGCGTTATGCCAGTCTGTAGCGTAGCGTTATGCCAGTCTGTAGCGTTTGCCAGTCTGCAGCGTAGCGTTATGCCAGTCTGTAGCGTAGCGTTATGCCAGTCTGTAGCGTAACGTTATGCCAGTCTGTAGCGTTATGCCAGTCTGTAGCGTTTGCCAGTCTGCAGCTTAACGTTATGCCAGTCTGTAGCGTAGCGTTATGCCAGTCTGTAGCGTAGCGTTTATGCCAGTCTGTAGCGTTTATGCCAGTCTGTAGCGTAGCGTAATGCCAGTCTGTAGCGTAGCGTAATGCCAGTCTGTAGCGTAGCGTAATGCCAGTCTGTAGCGTAGCGTAATGCCAGTCTGTAGCGTAGCGTTATGCCAGTCTGTAGCGTAGCGTTATGCCAGTCTGTAGCGTAGCGTTATGCCAGTCTGCAGCGTAGCGTTATGCCAGTCTGCAGCGTAGCGTTATGCCAGTCTGCAGCGTAGCGTTATGCCAGTCTGTAGCGTAATGTTATGCCAGTCTGTAGCGTTATGCCAGTCTGTAGCGTTTGCCAGTCTGCAGCTTAACGTTATTCCAGTCTGTAGCGTAGCGTTATGCCAGTCTGTAGCGTAGCGTTTATGCCAGTCTGTAGCGTTTATGCCAGTCTGTAGCGTAGCGTAATGCCAGTCTGTAGCGTAGCGTAATGCCAGTCTAGCGTAGCGTAATGCCAGTCTGTAGCGTAGCGTAATGCCAGTCTGTAGCGTAGCGTAATGCCAGTCTGTAGCGTAGCGTAATGCCAGTCTGTAGCGTAGCGTAATGCCAGTCTGTAGCGTAGCGTAATGCCAGTCTGTAGCGTAGCGTTATGCCAGTCTGTAGCGTAGTGTTATGCCAGTCTGCAGCGTAGCGTTTGCCAGTCTGCAGCGTTATGCCGGTCTGCAGCGTAGCGTTATGCCAGTCTGTAGCGTAGCGTTTGCCAGTCTGCAGCGTAGTGTTATGCCAGTCTGTAGCGTTATGCCGGTCTGCAGCGTAGCGTTATGCCAGTCTGTAGCGTTATGCCGGTCTGCAGCGTAGCGTTACGCCGGTCTGTAGCGTAGCGTTACGCCGGCCTGTAGCGTAGCGTTACGCCGGTCTGTAGCGTAGCGTTACGCCGGTCTGCAGCGTAGCGTTACGCCGGTCTGTAGCGTTTGCCAGTCTGTAGCGTAGTGTTATGCCAGTCTGCAGCGTAGTGTTATGCCAGTCTATAGCGTAATACCGGTCTGCGGCGTAGCGTTATGCCGGCCTGCGGCGTAGCGTAGCGTTATGCCGGCCTGCGGCGTAGCGTAGCGTTATGCCGGCCTGCGGCGTAGCGTTATGCCGGTCTGCGGCGTAGCGTAGCGTTATGCCGGTCTGTGGCGTAGCGTTATGCCGGTCTGTAGCGAAAGACCCGGGCTGTTCCATACTGGCCATGATCAGGAGTCCCGTAGGGCGGTGCACAATTTGACCCAGCATCGTCCAGGTTTGGCCGACACATTGGTGCTTCCGGGTTAAGCTCGTGGGTGTTAAGAGTTGTTTGGCAGGTCATGTTTCGGGAGAATGCATGACTCGACCTTCGAGCCCATTGGGGAGTTGCAGTAATGAGACAAGATCAAAATTGGGGAGAAAATATATCAAACAGAGCCAACTTATTGACATAAGTATTCAGACCCTTTGCTCTGAGACTCTAAATTGTGCTCAGGTAAATCCTGTTTCCATTGATCATCCTTCAGATGTTTCTACAACTTGATTGGAGTCCACCTGTGGTAAATTCAATTGATTGGACATGATTTGGAAAGGCACACACCTGTCTATATAAGGTCCCACAGTTGACCGTGCATGTCAGAGCAAAAACCAAGCCATGAGGTCGAAGGAATTGTCCGTAGAGCCCCGAGATGACAAGATAGTGTTAAGTCACAGATCTGGGGAAGTGTACCAACAAATGTCGGCAGCATCGAATGTCCCATTAACACAGTGGCCTCCATCATCCTTAAATGTAAGTTTGGAACCTCCAACACTAGAGCTGGCCGCCCGGCCAAACTGACCAATCAGGGGAGAAAGGCCTTCGCCAGGGAGGTGACCAAGAACCCAATGGTCACTCTGACAAAGCTCCAGAGTTCCTATGTGGAGATGGTTGTCCTTCTGGAAGGTTCTCCCATCTCTGCTGCACTCCACTGATCAGGCTTTTATGGTAGAGTGGCCAGACGGAAGCCACTCCTCACTAAAAGGCACATGACAGCCCGCTTGGAGTTTGCAAAAAGGCACCTAAAGGACTCTCAGACCATGAGGAACAAGATTGTCTGGTCTGATGAAACCAAGATTGAACTCTTTGGCCTGAATGCCAAGCGTCACGTCTGGAGGAAACCTGGCTCCATCCCTACGGTGAAGCATGGTGGTGGCAGCATCATGCTGTGGGGATGCTTTTCAGCGGTAGGGACTGGGAGACTAGTCAGGATCGAGGGAAAGATGAACTGAGCAAAGTACAGAGAGATCCTTGGTTCACCTTCCAACAGGACAATGACCTTAAACACACAGCCAGGCGTGGACAATGTACGAGTGGCTTCGGAAGAAGTCTCTGAATGTCTTTGAGTGGCCCAGCCAGAGCCCGGACTTGAACACGATCGAACATCTCTGGAGAGACCTGAAAATAGCTGTGCAGCAACGCTTCCCATCCAACCTGACAGCGCTTGAGAGGATCTGCAGAGAAGAATGGGACAAACTCCCCAAATACAGGTGTGCCAAGCTTGTAGCATCATACCCAATAAGACTCGAGGCTGTAATCGCTGCCAAAGGTGCTTCATCAAAGTTTTGAGTAAAGGGTCTGAATAGTTATGTAAATGTGATATTTGGTTTTAGATTATTTTTAATAAATGTTTTAAAATCTAAAATCCAGTTGTTTTCTTTGTCATTATGGTGTATTGTATGTATGTTGAGGGGTAAAAACTATTTTAATTAATTTTGAGTCTCATAGAAAAGGGGTCTTAATACTTATGTAAGGTGCTAAATAAATGGTGTAAATAAAGTAGTTCATTCGCAAATGTTTCAAAACCTGTTTTGGCTTCTTCTTCTTTGTCCTTATGGGGCAATGTGCTGTCATTATGGGGCATTGTGATGTCCTTATGGGGCATTGTGATGTCCTTATGAGGCATTGTGATGTCCTTATGAGGCATTGTGATGTCCTTATGAGGCATTGTGATGTCCTTATGAGGCATTGTGATGTCCTTATGAGGCATTGTGATGTCATTGTGATTATGAGGCATTGTGATGTCCTTATGAGGCATTGTGATGTCCTTATGAGGCATTGTGATGTCCTTATGAGGCATTGTGATGTCCTTATGAGGCATTGTGATGTCCTTATGGGGCATTGTGATGTCATTATGAGGCATTGTGATGTCATTATGAGGCATTGTGCTGTCCTTATGAGGCATTGTGATGTCCTTATGAGGCATTGTGATGTCATTATGGGGCATTGTGATGTCCTTATGAGGCATTGTGCTGTCCTTATGAGGCATTGTGATGTCCTTATGAGGCATTGTGATGTCCTTATGAGGCATTGTGATGTCCTTATGAGGCATTGTGATGTCCTTATGAGGCATTGTGATGTCCTTATGAGGCATTGTGATGTCCTTATGAGGCATTGTGATGTCCTTATGAGGCATTGTGATGTCATTATGGGGCATTGTGATGTCATTATGAGGCATTGTGCTGTCCTTATGAGGCATTGTGATGTCCTTATGAGGCATTGTGATGTCATTATGGGGCATTGTGATGTCATTATGAGGCATTGTGCTGTCCTTATGAGGCATTGTGATGTCCTTATGAGGCATTGTGATGTCATTATGGGGCATTGTGATGTCATTATGAGGCATTGTGCTGTCCTTATGAGGCATTGTGATGTCCTTATGAGGCATTGTGATGTCATTATGGGGCATTGTGCTGTCCTTATGAGGCATTGTGATGTCATTATGGGGCATTGTGATGTCCTTATGAGGCATTGTGATGTCTTATGGGGCATTGTGCTGTCCTTATGAGGCATTGTGATGTCATTATGGGGCATTGTGATGTCATTATGAGGCATTGTGCTGTCCTTATGAGGCATTGTGATGTCCTTATGAGGCATTGTGATGTCATTATGGGGCATTGTGATGTCATTATGGGGCATTGTGCTGTCCTTATGAGGCATTGTGATGTCCTTATGAGGCATTGTGATGTCATTATGGGGCATTGTGATGTCATTATGAGGCATTGTGCTGTCCTTATGAGGCATTGTGATGTCCTTATGAGGCATTGTGCTGTCCTTATGAGGCATTGTGCTGTCCTTATGAGGCATTGTGCTGTCCTTATGAGGCATTGTGCTGTCCTTATGAGGCATTGTGATGTCATTATGAGGCATTGTGATGTCATTATGGGGCATTGTGCTGTCATTATGGGGCATTGTGATGTCATTATGAGGCATTGTGCTGTCCTTATGAGGCATTGTGATGTCATTATGGGGCATTGTGATGTCATTATGGGGCATTGTGTGTAGATTGCTAAAGATTTTTAATTTATTTTATTTTATTCATTTTAGAATAAGGCTGTAACTTAACAAAATATGGGAAAAATCCTTTACGAAGCGACGTGTGTCTATATGGATCTGACCATGCTATTGTGTAGAGAGAGAGAGAGAGTGCCTTATTGTTGTTATGATCTTGGTACCAATGTAATTAGTGCAGTAAAAACAACCGTTTTGTTATACCTGTGGTATACTGTCTGATACAACGGCTGTCAGCTAATCAGCATTCAGGGCTCGAACAACCCCGTTTATAATGTTGTGTGTTTGTTTATTTATATATATATGTGTGTTCTGGGTTTAATCACGTTACGATGTTGCAAGGCGCTGGTGTCTTATTCTCTAACACAAAGGGTCCAATTTAATACGAGTTGAGTCACGCTGACAGATCAGGACACAGAACATTAAACAGCTGTAAATCTCTTCCCTGTGTGTGTGTGTGTTTGACAGCTGGCAATCTCTGCTGTGTCCGTCAGAGCCAGCCCCCTGGCCCACAATGCACCTCACCCCAGCAGTGTGTCTGACTCGGGCTGAGATGGCACCCTATTCCCTATTTAGTGCACTACATTTGACCAGGCCCTATGGGGAATAGTGTGCCATTTGGGACACAGTGCCGGGGTTATGTTAAAACCCTGATGGTGTACATCAGGTACTCTCTTTCACTCTTCAGGGGAATTGGCTCACACAGCATGTCATCCATCCTCTTCTCTCTCTCTCTCTTTGGTTCACACAGCATGTCATCCATCCTCTTCTCTCTCTGGTTCACACAGCATGTCATCCATCCTCTTCTCTCTCTGGTTCACACAGCATGTCATCCATCCTCTTCTCTCTCTGGTTCACACAGCATGTCATCCATCCTCTTCTCTCTCTGGTTCACACAGCATGTCATCCATCCTCTTCTCTCTCTGGTTCACACAGCATGTCATCCATCCTCTTCTCTCTCTGGTTCACACAGCATGTCATCCATCCTCTTCTCTCTCTCTCTCTCTGGTTCACACAGCATGTCATCCATCCTCTTCTCTCTCTCTCTCTCTGGTTCACACAGCATGTCATCCATCCTCTTCTCTCTCTGGTTCACACAGCATGTCATCCATCCTCTTCTCTCTCTGGTTCACACAGCATGTCATCCATCCTCTTCTCTCTCTGGTTCACACAGCATGTCATCCATCCGTCTTTCTCTCTTTGGTTCACACAGCATGTCATCCATCCGTCTTTCTCTCTTTGGTTCACACAGCATGTCATCCATCCTCTTCTCTCTCTGGTTCACACAGCATGTCATCCATCCTCTTCTCTCTGGTTCACACAGCATGTCATCCATCCTCTTCTCTCTCTCTCTCTCTCTTTGGTTCACACAGCATGTCATCCATCCGTCTTTCTCTCTTTGGTTCACACAGCATGTCATCCATCCTCTTCTCTCTCTGGTTCACACAGCATGTCATCCATCCTCTTCTCTCTCTGGTTCACACAGCATGTCATCCATCCTCTTCTCTCTCTCTCTCTCTGGTTCACACAGCATGTCATCCATCCTCTTCTCTCTCTCTCTCTCTGGTTCACACAGCATGTCATCCATCCTCTTCTCTCTCTGGTTCACACAGCATGTCATCCATCCTCTTCTCTCTCTGGTTCACACAGCATGTCATCCATCCTCTTCTCTCTGGTTCACACAGCATGTCATCCATCCGTCTTTCTCTCTTTGGTTCACACAGCATGTCATCCATCCGTCTTTCTCTCTTTGGTTCACACAGCATGTCATCCATCCTCTTCTCTCTCTGGTTCACACAGCATGTCATCCATCCTCTTCTCTCTGGTTCACACAGCATGTCATCCATCCTCTTCTCTCTCTCTCTCTCTTTGGTTCACACAGCATGTCATCCATCCGTCTTTCTCTCTTTGGTTCACACAGCATGTCATCCATCCTCTTCTCTCTCTGGTTCACACAGCATGTCATCCATCCGTCTTTCTCTCTTTGGTTCACACAGCATGTCATCCGTCCTCTTCTCTCTCTGGTTCAGCATGTCATCCATCCTCTTCTCTCTCTCTTTGGTTCACACAGCATGTCATCCATCCTCTTCTCTCTCTTTGGTTCACATGTTTATGTACTTCCCGCTAGGCTAAGCCACAGTGATTAGCGTCATGATATGCTGTTTATGTACTTCCCGCTAGGCTAAGCCACAGTGATTAGCGTCATGATATGCTGTTTATGTACTTCCCGCTAGGCTAAGCCACAGTGATTAGCGTCATGATATGCTGTTTATGTACTTCCCGCTAGGCTAAGCCACAGTGATTAGCGTCATGATATGCTGTTTATGTACTTCCCGCTAGGCTAAGCCACAGTGATTAGCATCATGATATGCTGTTTATGTACTTCCCGCTAGGCTAAGCCACAGTGATTAGCGTCATGATATGCTGTTTATGTACATCTCGCTAGGCTAAGCCACAGTGATTAGCATCATGATATGCTGTTTATGTACTTCCCGCTAGGCTAAGCCACAGTGATTAGCATCATGATATGCTGTTTATGTACTTCCCGCTAGGCTAAGCCACAGTGATTAGCATCATGATATGCTGTTTATGTACATCTCGCTAGGCTAAGCCACAGTGATTAGCGTCATGATCTGCTGTTTATGTACATCTCGCTAGGCTAAGCCACAGTGATTAGCATCATGATCTCAGCTCAGAAATCAAGCCATCTGGGCTAATTAGACAGATAACAGGATGGTACTGATGGTTCCTCGTGTCTCACTAGATTGTCTTCTACTTTCAGTGTGTCCCAAATGACTACCTACTAGCTTTGTAGTGCACTACCAGAGCCCTATGGTCCTTTTGGGATGCAACCTCTGTGTCTGTATTAATCAGGGGTCCTTCAGGCCTGTCTCTTGGGGCCCTCAAAAACCAAACAAATAATTTTTCTCCTGCACAGACTATTTGGCCCTCTGTCCTGGCTGTGAAACTTAATAGTTACAATACTAGTTTCCTAGTTGTTATACAGTCTTTATCTTGTGGAATCTGAAAAGTGCCTGTCAGATATGTCCTACTACAGTGATGCAAGCCATTATCATGTTTTATCTCAGTGGTGAAATGGTAAACATCACCAACCAGGTTACTTCTCTGAATATCCACCCCCCTCCCTCTCTCTGTTGTGCTCTCCTCCCTCTCTCTGTTGTGCTCTCTTCCCCCTCCTCTCTCTGTTGTGCTCTCCTCCCCTCTCTCTGTTGTGCTCTCTTCCCCCTCCTCTCTCTGTTGTGCTCTCCTCCCCTCTCTCTGTTGTGCTCTCTTCCCCCCCTCCTCTCTCTGTTGTGCTCTCTTCCCCCCCCTCCTCTCTCTGTTGTGCTCTCTTCCCCCTCCTCTCTCTGTTGTGCTCTCTTCCCCCTCCTCTCTCTGTTGTGCTCTCTTCCCCCTCCTCTCTCTGTTGTGCTCTCTTCCCCCTCCTCTCTCTGTTGTGCTCTCTTCCTCCCCTCCTCACTCTGTTGTGCTCTCCCCCTCTCTCTCTCTGTTGTGCTCTCCCCTCTCTCTCTCTCTCTCTCTCTGTTGTGCTCTCCCTCTCTCTCTCTCTCTCTCTCTCTCTCTCTCTCTCTCTCTGTTGTGCTCCCACCTCTCTCTCTCTCTCTGTTGTGCTCCCACCTCTCTCTCTCTCTCTCTGTTGTGCTCCCCTCTCTCTCTCTCTCTCTGTTGTGCTCCCCTCTCTCTCTCTCTCTCTCTGTTGTGCTCCCCTCTCTCTCTCTCTCTCTGTTGTGCTCCCCCTCTCTCTCTCTGTTGTGCTCCCCTCTCTCTCTCTCTCTGTTGTGCTCCCCTCTCTCTCTCTCTCTGTTGTGCTCCCCCTCTCTCTCTCTCTCTCTCTCTCTCTGTTGTGCTCCCCCTCTCTCTCTCTCTCTCTCTCTGTTTGTGCTCCCCCTCTCTCTCTCTCTCTGTTGTGCTCCCCCCTCTCTCTCTCTCTCTCTCTCTCTGTTGTGCTCCCCCCTCTCTCTCTCTCTCTGTTGTGCTCTCTTCACCCCCTCCTCTCTCTCTGTTGTGCTATCCCCCTCTCTCTCTCTCTCTGTGCTCCCCCTCTCTCTGTTGTGCTCCCCCCCCTCTCTCTGTTGTGCTCCCCCCTCTCTCTCTGTTGTGCTCCCCCCTCTCTCTCTGTTGTGCTCCCCCTCTCTCTCTCTGTTGTGCTCCCCCTCTCTGTTGTGCTCCCCCCCTCTCTCTGTTGTGCTCCCCCCTCTCTCTCTGTTGTGCTCCCCCCCTCTCTCTGTTGTGCTCCCCCCCCTCTCTGTTGTGCTCCCCCCCCTCTCTCTGTTGTGCTCCCCCTCTCTCTGTTGTGCTCTCTTCCCCCCCCTCCTCTCTCTCTGTTGTGCTCTCTTCCCCCCTGTTGTGCCTCTCTCTCTGTTGTGCCCCCCTCCTCTCTCTCTGTTGTGCTCTCTCCCCCCCCTCTCTCTCTCTGTTGTGCTCTCTTTCTCCCCCTTCACTCTCTCATGTTTAGTTTCTCTTCCTGTCTTTCTAGGCAGTCTCTCAGCAGGACTTGGTCCACATGGCGATCAGATCGCATGTGGGATGAGCTACCTGGCCAGGAGAGAGGTCATCCACAAAGACCTGGCCGCCAGGAACTGTGTGTGAGTATCTTATCACCCTGCTCAGCTCGACCACTAATACTTTTGGGCAATAATCCGGAGACAGGGTTTTCTCTTTAGGTATCAGACTCGAATTCCACTGATTTTCAAAACGTGATCCTCCAGAAAGTGGACAGTTATGCAGCTCCTCGACACAATACTTTTTTAAAGCCACATTCGACAGGATTACCTACGTAGACAGAAGCCTTCTATATGGCAGACCAAATCTAAACTCTTCTCTCGGCAGGTCCAGCCCACTCATTATCTCAGCCAATCATGGCTAGTGGGACGACTGCTGGCTTTTTCTGTGGCTTAACCCAACAAGGCTCGTAATTGTAACAATTGTATTGGTATTTACAGATAGTATACAAGTTTGTTAAGGCACATGAAAGTTCACATGTTCCAGAAGGAATTTCTGCTAAAAAAAAAATCATTTTGATCAATCATTCAATTTTATTATTTTTATTTTTTTTAACCTTTATTTAACTAGGCAAGTCAGTTAAGAACAAATTCTTATTTTCAATGACGGCCTAGGAACAGTGGGTTAACTGCCTGTTCAGGGGCAGAAAGACAGATTTGTACCTTGTCAGGGATTTGAACTTACAACCTTTCGGTTACTAGTCCAACGCTCTAACCACTAGGCTACCCTGCCGCCCCAATCAATCAAATGTATTTATAAAGGCCTTTTAACATCAGCTGATATCTCAAAGTGCTGTACAGAAACCCAGCCTAAAACCCCAAACAGCAAGCAATGCAGGTGTAGAAGCACGGTGGCTAGGAAAATCACCCTAGAAAGGCCAGAACCTAGGAAGAAACCTAGAGAGGAACCAGGCTATGTAGGGTGGCCAGTCCTCTTCTGGCTGTGCCGGGTGGAGATTATAACAGAACATAGCCAAGATGTTCAAATGTTCATAAATGACCAGCATGGTCAAATAATAGGTCTGGGACAGGTAACACGTCCGGGGGAACAGGTCAAGGTTCCATAGCCGCAGGCAGAACAGTTGAATCTGGAGCAGCAGCACGACCAGGTGGACTGGGGACAGCAAGGAGTCATCATGCCAGGTAGTCCTGAGGCATGGTCCTAGGGCTCAGGTTCTCAGAGAGTGAGAGAAAGAGAATTAGAGAGAGCATATTTAAATTTACACAGGACACCGGATAAGACAGTAGAAATACTCCAGAAATAACAAACTGACACTAGCCCCCCGACACAAACTACTGCAGCATAAATACTGGAGGCTGAGACAGGAGGGGTCAGGACATCTTCAACCACCAACCTACCATCCTGAGACAAGGCCGAGTAAAGCCAACAAAGATCTCCGCCATGGCACGAACCCAAGGGGAGGCACCAACCCAGACAGGAAGATCATGTCAGTGACTCAACCCACTCAAGAGACGCACCCCTCCTAGGTACGGCATGGAAGAGCACCAGTAAAGCCAGTGACTCAGCCCCTGTAATAGGGTTAGAGGCAGAGCATCCCGGTGGAAAGAGGGAACCGGCCAGGCAGAGACAGCAAGGGCGGTTTGTTGCTCCAGTACCTTTCCGTTCACCTTCCCACTCCTGGGCCAGACTACACTCAATCATATGACCCTCTGAAGAGATGAGTCTTCAGTAAAGACTTAAAGGTTGAGAGAGTTTGCATCTCTGACATGGGTAGGCAGACCGTTCCATAAAAGTGGAGCTCTATAGGAGAAAGCCCTGCCTCCAGCTGTTTGCTTAGAAATTCTAGGGACAATTAGGAGGCCTGCGTCTTGTGACCGTAGCGTATCTTTTTAATACTTTTCCCCCTCCCCGTGACCATGTCCTCTCCCCCCCTCCCCGTGACCCTGTCCTCTCCCCCTCCCCCGTGACCCCTCCCCGTGACCCCTCCCCGTGACAGTATTGACGACAGCATGCAGGTGAAGATCTGTGACAACGCCCTGTCCAGAGACCTGTTCCCTATGGACTACCACTGTCTGGGAGACAACGAGAACAGGCCGGTCCGTTGGATGGCCCTGGAGAGCCTGCTCAACCATGACTTCTCTAGTGCTAGTGATGTGGTGAGAACACACACACTTACACGTTACACACACACTTGCCCGTTACACACACACATTTACACGCGTTACACACACACACACACACAGCTACACACACGCTCAGCTGCGGTAGGAGGTGAGAGGAGATGCTGTAGACAGGCAGGAAGTCCTCCATGGAGCTCTCCTTTCCTCTCATTCGGTTCTCTCCTCTCATTCGGTTCTCTCCTCTCATTCGGTTCTCTCCTCTCATTCGGTTCTCTCCTCTCATTCGGTTCTCTCCTCTCTCATTCGGTTCTCTCCTCTCATTCGGTTCTCTCCTCTCTCATTCGGTTCTCTCCTCTCCTCTCCACCAGACAGCCTGATTTCCCTCATACCGGACCTCTTCCTTCCTGATGAGGCTCTACTGCTCCCAGTCCTCACCCCTCCCTCCTCACCCCTCCCTCCTCACCCCTCCCTCCCCCTCCTCCCTCCTCACCCCTCCCTCCCCCTCACCCCTCCCTCCTCACCCCTCCCTCCTCACCCCTCCCTCCCCCTCACCCCCCCTCCCTCCCCCTCACCCCTCCCTCACCCCTCCCTCACCCCTCACCCCTCCCTCACCCTTCCCTCCCTCACCCCTCCCTCCTCACCCCTCCCTCCTCACCCCTCCCTCCCTCACCCCTCCCTCCCCCTCCCTCCCTCCCCCTCCTCCCTCCTCACCCTTCCCTCCCCCTCTCACCCCTCCCTCCCCCTCACCCCTCCCTCACCCTTCCCTCCCCCTCCCTCACCCCTTCCCTCCCCTCCTCATCCCTCCCTCACCCTTCCCTCCCCTCCTCACCCTTCCCTCCCTCCTCACCCTTCCCTCCCTCCTCACCCTTCCCTCCCTCCTCACCCCTCCCTCCCTCCTCACCACTCCCTCCCTCCCTCTTCACACCTCCCCCCTCCCTCCTCACACCTCCCCCCCTCCCTCCTCATCCTCACCCTCCCTCCCTCCTCACCTCCCTCCTCACACCTCCCTCCCTCACCCCTCCCTCCTCACCCCTCTCTCCCTCCTCACCCCTCTCTCCCTCCTCACCCCTCTCTCCCTCCTCACCCCTCTCTCCCTCCTCACCCCTCTCTCCCTCCCTCATCTCTCCCTCCTCACCCCTCCCTCCCTCCTCATCTCTCCCTCCTCACCCCTCTCTCCCTCCTCATCTCTCCCTCCTCACCCCTCCCTCCCTCCTCAACCCTCCCTCCCTCCTCAACCCTCCCTCCCCTCCTCATCTCTCCCTCCTCACCCCTCCCTCCCTCCTCATCTCTCCCTCCTCACCCCTCCTCCTCCTCATCTCTCCCTCCTCACCCCTCCCTCCCTCCTCATCTCTCCCTCTCACCCCTCTCTCCCTCCTCATCTCTCCCTCCTCACCCCTCCCTCCCTCCTCAACCCTCCCTCCCTCCTCAACCCTCCCTCCCTCCTCATCCTCCTTCCCTCCTCCCTCCCTCCTCACCCCTCCCTCCCTCCTCACCCCTCCCTCCCTCCTCACCCCCTCCCTCCCTCCCTCACCCCTCCCTCCCTCCTCACCCCTCCCTCCCTCCTCACCCCTCCCTCCCTCCTCACCCCTCCCTCCCTCCTCACCCCTCCCTCATCACCCCTCACCCTCCCTCCCTCCTCCCCCTTCCCTCCTCACCCCTCCCCTCCCTCCCTCCTCACCCCCTCCCTCCCCTTCTCACCCCTCCCTCCCTCCTCACCCCCTCCCTCCTCACCCCTCCCTCCCTCCTCATCCCTCTCCCTCCCTTCCTCCTCCCTCCCTCCTCATCCTCACCCACCCTCCCTCCTCATCCTCACCCTCCTCCCTCCCTCCTCCTCTCTCCCTCCTCACCCCTCCCTCTCTCCCTCCCTCCTCATCTCTCCCTCCCTCACCCCTCCCTCCCTCCTCACCCCTCCCTCCCTCCTCACCCCTCCCTCCTCATCCCTCACCCTCCCTCCCTCCTCACCCTCCCTCCTCACCCCTCCCCTCCTCACCCCTCCCTCCTCATCCTCTCCCTCCTCATCCTCACCCTCCCTCCCTCCTCATCCTCTCCCTCCTCATCCTCACCCTCCCTCCCTCCTCATCCTCACCCTCCTCATCCTCACCCTCCCTCCTCATCCTCACCCTCCCTCATCCTCACCCCTCCCTCCTCATCCTCCCTCACCCCTCCCTCCCTCCTCATCCTCCCTCCCTCCTACCCCTCCCTCCTCATCCTCACCCTCCCTCCTCCTCCCTCCATCCTCACCCCTCCCTCCTCACCCCTCCCCTCCTCATCTCACCCTCCCTCCATCCTCATCTCTCCCTCCCCTCCCTCCCTCCCTCACCCCTCCCTCCCTCCCTCCTTACCCCTCCCTCCTCACCCCTCCCTCCCCTCCCTCCCTCCTCATCCTCACCCCTCCATCCTCACCCCTCCCTCCCTCACCCCTCCCTCCTCCCTCCCTCACCCCTCCCTCCTCATCCTCACCTTCCCTCCCTCCCCCTCCATCCTCACCCCTCCCTCGCTCCCTCCTCACCCTCCCTCCCTCCTCATCTCTCCCTCACCTCTCCCTCCCTCCTCATCTCTCCCTCACCCCTCCCTCCCTCCTCATCTCTCCCTCACCCCTCCCTCCCACCTCATCTCTCCCTCATCCCTCCCCCCCTCATCTCTCCCTCACCCCCTCCCTCCCTCCTCCTCATCTCTCCCTCACCCCTCCCTCCCTCCTCATCTCTCCCTCACCCCTCCCTCCCTCCTCATCTCTCCCTCACCCCTCCCTCCCACCTCATCTCTCCCTCATCCCTCCCTCCCTCCCTCATCTCTCCCTCACCCCTCCCTCCCTCCTCATCTCTCCCTCACCCCTCCCTCCCTCCTCATCTCTCCCTCCTCATCCTCACCCCTCCCTCCCTCCTCACCCCCCCTTTATGTCCACTCCCTTTCTTGTTTTGCTCTAAACCTCTTTGGGTCATAGGTTACTACAGGCACGTTAATGTACCGTACACACACGCACACACACACACACACACAGCCAGCCAGCCAGCCACACGCACACACACTCAGCCACGCGCGCACACACACAATGATTCCCATTGTGAATCGAGTCTGAATACCTTCTGGTTCGTGTTCAACTCCCATTGTGAATCGAGTCTGAATACCTTCTGGTTCGTGTTCAACTCCCATTGTGAATCGAGTCTGAATACCTTCTGGTTCGTGTTCAACTCCCATTGTGAATCGAGTCTGAATACCTTCTGGTTCGTGTTCAACTCCCATTGTGAATCGAGTCTGAATACCTTCTGGTTCGTGTTCAACTCCCATTGTGAATCGAGTCTGAATACCTTCTGGTTCGTGTTCAACTCCCATTGTGAATCGAGTCTGAATACCTTCTGGTTCGTGTTCAACTCCCATTGTGAATCGAGTCTAAATACCTTCTGGTTCGTGTTCAACTCCCATTGTGAATCGAGTCTGAATACCTTCTGGTTCGTGTTCAACTCCCATTGTGAATCGAGTCTAAATACCTTCTGGTTCGTGTTCAACTCCCATTGTGAATCGAGTCTGAATACCTTCTGGTTCGTGTTCAACTCCCATTGTGAATCGAGTCTGAATACCTTCTGGTTCGTGTTCAACTCCCATTGTGAATCGAGTCTGAATACTTTCTGGTTCGTGTTCAACTCCCATTGTGAATCGAGTCTGAATACTTTCTGGTTCGTGTTCAACTCCCATTGTGAATCGAGTCTGAATACCTTCTGGTTCGTGTTCAACTCTCATTGTGAATCGAGTCTGAATACCTTCTGGTTCGTGTTCAACTCTCATTGTGAATCGAGTCTAAATAACTTCTGTTTTTTTTCTTGCTATGTTGTCTTTGTTGAACACTGGCTAATCTTCTGGTGATGACTGATGATTGAATTGTTGACTTGGTTCCAAAACCTAAATCATGTTTTTTTTTTTATATATATATATATATATATATATATATTATTAGTCTGTATGAATAATCTTATCGTGTTCTGTTCTTTGGAAATAGGAAATGGATTAAAAAGCTAAAGTTGGTTTCAGTTTGTTTGGGAGTTGCAGACACTACCTAAAATGGTTCTGATAACTGGCTGTTCTCAAGCACCATATGGTCCAGCTTTCAAGCCCTTATCAAAACGTGTAGGAACTATGTTGGGTGTACATTTTCAGCTAAATTTCCTTGCATTGTTTCAGTGGAATGCTTTGTTCAGCCATTGGCTGAACCGAACACAACCTTCCCTGACACTGATCTCACACTGACAGACCTTTGCCTTAATTTAACACATTTCTTGAACATAATAGAGAGCGTTGTTCCTAAAGGTTTCCCTGATTAAACCCCCATCTGTCATATGTTGTTGTTGTTTTAGCCTGCATGTAGCTAATGTTACGCAGAGACAACCACAAGGTCAAGAGATTGAACACACACTTTCTTTTATTCGTCCTAGATATTATTTAGTGTGTGTCTGTAAACCTGTCTTGTTGGTCATATCAAAAGCTGTCCGTCTGAAATAAATAGAATTTATAGAACGAGAGAAGACCCTCATTCCTTTGGGCCGTTCTGCCTTGTGATCTGACCTCTAACCCTTGACCTTTAACCCTGTCCCTATTCCTCAGTGGGCGTTTGGTGTGACCCTGTGGGAGTTGATGACCTTGTTGTCTAACCCTTGACCTTTAACCCTGTCCCTGTTCCTCAGTGGGCGTTTGGCGTGACCCTGTGGAAGTTGATGACCTTGTTGTCTAACCCGGACCTCTAACCCTTGACCTTTAACCCTGTCCCTTTTCCTCAGTGGGCGTTTGGCGTGACCCTGTGGGAGTTGATGACCTTGGGACAGACGCCCTACGTGGACATCGACCCCTTTGAGATGGCAGCCTATCTGAAGGACGGATATAGAATAGCACAGCCAATCAACTGTCCTGATGAACTGTAAGTACAATAGCACAGCCAATCAACTGTCCTGATGAACTGTAAGTACAATAGCACAGCCAATCAACTGTCCTGATGAACTGTAAGTACAATAGCACAGCCAATCAAACTGTCCAGATGGACTGGAACACATGCATACAGGGCTTTTAGACTGTTTTATGTCTTAATTGAGTTTGATCATCAGTTATTTTAATTGACAATTCTATAGTTTTATTGGTTTTAAGTATTTCCTGTAAACGGTATCTCATGAGAATTGTCTGGCAGTTTGAATCTCCAGCTTTTCCGTTAACTGTAGGGCTTCCCTTCAGAACATTGAACAGCAGTTAGATATGGCTTCTTATGGCATGTTCTCCTCTCCGTTATCAACATAAGCACACATACTGTCCAGCATGGAAAGTTCACTATTGGACCCTCCAGAGGGGGGTTGACTATAGGACCCTCCGGGGGGTGTAACTCTAGGACCCTCCAGAGAGAGGGGGTTGACTATAGGACCCTCCAGAGAGAGGGGGTGACTATAGGACCCTCCAGAGAGAGGGGGGTTGACTATAGGACCCTCCAGAGAGAGGGGGGTTGACTATAGGACCCTCCAGAGAGAGGGGGTTTGACTATAGGACCCTCCAGAGAGAGGGGGTTTGACTATAGGACCCTCCAGAGAGAGGGGTGGGGGTTGACTATAGGACCCTCCAGAGAGAGGGGGTTGACTATAGGACCCTCCAGAGAGAGGGGGTTGACTATAGGACCCTCCAGAGAGAGGGGGGTTTGACTATAGGACCCTCCAGAGAGAGGGGGTTGACTATAGGACCCTCCAGAGAGAGGGGTGGGTTTGACTATAGGACCCTCCAGAGAGAGGGGGGTTGACTATAGGACCCTCCAGAGAGAGGGGAGGGTTGACTATAGGACCCTCCAGGGGGGTTGACTATAGGACCCTCCAGGGGGTTTGACTATAGGACCCTCCAGAGGGGGGTTTGACTATAGGACCCTCCAGAGAGGGGGTTGACTATAGGACCCTCCGGGGGGGTTTGACTATAGGACCCTCCAGAGGGGGGTTTGACTATTGGACCCTCCAGAGGGGGTTGACTATAGGACCCTCCCGGGGGGGGTGTAACTCTAGGACCCTCCAGAGAGGGGGGGGGTTGACTATCGGACCCTCCAGAGAGAGGGGGGTGACTATAGGACCCTCCAGAGAGAGGGGGTTGACTATAGGACCCTCCAGAGAGAGGGGGTTGACTATAGGACCCTCCAGAGAGAGGGGTGGGGGTTGACTATAGGACCCTCCAGAGAGGGGGGGTTGACTATAGGACCCTCCAGAGAGAGGGGTTGACTATAGGACCCTCCAGAGAGAGGGGGTTTGACTATAGGACCCTCCAGAGAGAGGGGGGTTGACTATAGGACCCTCCAGAGGGGGTTTGACTATAGGACCCTCCAGAGAGAGGGGGTTGACTATAGGACCCTCCAGAGAGAGGGGGTTTGACTATAGGACCCTCCAGAGAGAGGGGGGGTTGACTATAGGACCCTCCAGAGAGAGGGGGGTTTGACTATAGGACCCTCCAGAGAGAGGGGGTTGACTATAGGACCCTCCAGAGAGAGGGGGGTTGACTATAGGACCCTCCAGGGG
Source organism: Oncorhynchus tshawytscha (assembly GCF_018296145.1). Taxonomy (NCBI): domain Eukaryota; kingdom Metazoa; phylum Chordata; class Actinopteri; order Salmoniformes; family Salmonidae; genus Oncorhynchus; species Oncorhynchus tshawytscha. The sequence continues at coordinate 86,485,455 of NC_056433.1, forward strand.
GGTTGACTATAGGACCCTCCAGGGGGGTTTGACTATAGGACCCTCCAGAGGGGGGTTTGACTATAGGACCCTCTGGGGGCATTGACTCTAGCACCCTCCAGAGGGGGGTGACTCTAGGACCCTCCAGAGGGGGGGGTTTGACTATAGGACCCTCCGGGGGGATTGACTCTAGCACCCTCCAGAGGGGGTTTGACTATAGGACCCTCCGGGGATTGACTCTAGCACCCTCCAGAGGGGGGTTGACTCTAGCACCCTCGGGGGGGATTGACTCTAGCACCCTCCAGAGGGAGGGGGTTGACTATAGGACCCTCCGGAGGGGGGAATTGACTCTAGCACCCTCGGGGGGATTGACTCTAGCACCCTCCAGAGGGAGGGGGTTGACTATAGGACCCTCCAGAAAGAGGGGGTTGACTATAGGACCCTCCGGGTGACTCTAGGACCCTCCAGAGAGAGGGGGTTGACTATAGGACCCTCCAGAGAGAGGGGGGTTGACTATAGGACCCTCCAGAGAGAGGGGGTTGACTATAGGACCCTCCGGGGGAATTGACTCTAGCACCCTCGGGGGGATTGACTATAGGACCCTCCAGAGAGAGGGGGTTTGACTATAGGACCCTCCAGAGAGAGGGGGGTTGACTATAGGACCCTCCAGGGGGTTGACTATAGGACCCTCCAGGGGGTGGGTTTGACTATAGGACCCTCCAGGGGGGATTGACTATAGGACCCTCCAGAGGGGGGGCATTGACTCTAGCACCCTCCAGAGGGGGTGACTCTAGGACCCTCCAGAGGGGGGTTTGACTATAGGACCCTCCGGGGGGCATTGACTCTAGCACCCTCCAGAGGGGGGTGGGGTTGACTCTAGGACCCTCCAGAGGGGGTTGACTCTAGGACCCTCCAGAGGGGGATTGACTCTAGCACCCTCCGGGGGATTGACTCTAGCACCCTCCAGAGGGGGGTGACTCTAGCACCCTCGGGGGGATTGACTCTAGCACCCTCCAGAGGGGGGTGACTCTAGCACCCTCGGGGGGGATTGACTCTAGCACCCTCCAGAGGGGGTGACTGTAGCACCCTCGGGGAATTGACTCTAGCACCCTCCAGAGGGGGGTGACTCTAGGACCCTCCAGAGGGGGGTTGACTATAGGGCCCTCCGGGGAATTGACTCTAGCACCCTCGGGGGGAATTGACTCTAGGACCCTCCAGAGGGGGATTGACTCTAGCACCCTCCGGGGGAATTAACTCTAGCACCCTCCGGGGGGAATTGACTCTAGCACCCTCGGGGATTGACTCTAGCACCCTCCAGAGGGGGTGACTCTAGGACCCTCCAGAGGGGGGTTGACTATAGGACCCTCCGGGGGGGCATTGACTCTAGCACCCTCCAGAGGGGGGAAATTGACTCTAGCACCCTCCAGAGGGGGTGATTATTGGACTCTCCAGAGGTGGGGGTTGACTATAGGACCCTCCAGAGGGGGGTTGATTATTGGACTCTCCAGAGGGGAGACAGCTAAATGGGTGAGTTCAACTTCAGCCGGACGCCTCACACACTAGGGTTCGGCGGTAGCCAGATGTTTATATCGTCCATACCGTCCTTCTCTCATCCCGGGATTTACGGTATTACCGGCTTAGTTCACAAGGGCGTGCCAAAGAAACACAAAAAGCCCATTGTGCGTCTTACCACAATGCTAACAGAATTATCACAAGTAATAGAGAGTTTCCATGGAGGCTGCAAGCTAAATATGCTAATGTGCTCAAAGTTATACATATGTAGGTAGGAGCTACCAAATGTAATGTTTGGTGAGTTTGAACGTTTACAAGCGAATGAACAAAGTTGGGAGGCATGCATGTCTGAAGGAAGAACCGTTCTGCCTCTGGAGCAGCATGTGTACACGCAGTGTCTGGAGTCGCTAGGGCAACGGGCCAACCTGCTCTGGAGTCGCTAGGGCAACGGGCCAACCTGCTCTGGAGTCGCTAGGGCAACGGGCCAACCTGCTCTGGAGTCGCTAGGGCAACGGGCCAACCTGCTCTGCTTGGAGAAGAGGGAGGAGGAGCAGGCTGCCGAGAACTGAGAGGAGAAAAAAAATGGAAGGAAATCAAGAGCCTACAGAGAACTCATCCAAAGGGCTTTGACGTCTCAAACACGGCAGAAAGCTAACACAATATGTCCCGTCAACTTATTAATTCAGCCACTTACTTTGATAACTAGCAACTTAAGCTTAGCATTAACGCAGAATTCTGCATTTTTCACACAGGAAAAAAATATATTGTCTTTTGTAAACGCAGATCTAAAATGCTTCTTATTGTAATTTTTTTGCATCGAACAAAGTTTGTGCTTCATTTGCACTAGGGATGCATCGATATGACAATTTTGGCCGATACCGATATCCAATGTTTTCCTCGCCAAAAACACCGATACTGATATCCAATATTTTCCTCGCCAAAAACACTGATACAGATATTTAAAATTTTAGCAGCCTTTTAAGAATTCTAGTGCAGCTAAAACCTAAGGATCCACCACTTTTTCAAAATTTTCGCCAAAAATGATGTACCCAAATCTAACTGCCTGTAGCTCAGGACCCAAATCTAACTACCCGTAGCTCAGGACCTGAAGCAAGGATACGCATATTTCTGATACCATTTGAATGGAAACACTTTGAAGTTCGTGGAAATGTGAAATGAATGTAGGAGAATATAACACATTAGATCTGGTAGAAGAAAATACAAAGGAAAAAAACATTTTTTTTTGTACCATCTTTGAAATGCAAGAGAAAGGCCACAATGGCCACTAGATGGCAGCAGTGTATGTGCAAAGTTGTAGGCTGATATATATAGGTGTGCACGTCAGCTTTGACTAGACATTGGGCCGATGCTGCCGTTTCTTTAGCTAATATCGTCCGATTCCAATATATGCTCACCGATATATCGTGCAACCCTAAATTGCGCTTCGCCACTCGGCAAAACATTAGGAAATGTAGCTGGCTACATTGTTTCTATGATAAGCATTAGAAATATGATGGCTGTGCATTGTTTTGTAGAGTTGCACTTTTGTTGTCATCTGAAAATGAATCTATTTTCTGTCGAATGTGTTGCACTAATGTATTTGTTTGTGAAGGAAAACTATAGTTGCACGTCCCCGATCGCTACTGAAGAAAAATAAAAAAAACACTGTTGCCTTTCAATATAGATTGCAACCCCTGTCAATACAACAGCTGGACTCACCTGCTCTAGTTTTTCTCCTGCTTTTCTGGGGAACTTCATCATGTGAAACAGGTCACTGGCTTACCGTAGTTTCTGGGGAACTTACCGTAGTTTCTGGGGAACTTATCGTAGTTTCTGGGGAACTTACCGTAGTTTCTGGGGAACTTATCGTAGTTTCTGGGGAACTTACCGTAGTTTCTGGGGAACTTACCGTAGTTTCTGGGGAACTTCATAATGTGAAACAGGTGACTGGCTTACCCTAGTTTCTGGGGAACTTACCGTAGTTTCTGGGGAACTTACCGTAGTTTCTGGGGAACTTACCGTAGTTTCTGGGGAACTTACCCTAGTTTCTGGGGAACTTCATCATGTGAAACAGGTGACTGGCTTACCGTAGTTTCTGGGGAACTTACCGTAGTTTCTGGGGAACTTCATAATGTGAAACAGGTGACTGGCTTACCCTAGTTTCTGGGGAACTTACCGTAGTTTCTGGGGAACTTCATAATGTAAATCAGGTGACTGGCTTACCGTAGTTTCTGGGGAACTTCATCATGTGAAACAGGTCACTGGCTTACCGTAGTTTCTGGGGAACTTACCGTAGTTTCTGGGGAACTTACCGTAGTTTCTGGGGAACTTACCGTAGTTTCTGGGGAACTTACCGTAGTTTCTGGGGAACTTACCGTAGTTTCTGGGGAACTTACCGTAGTTTCTGGGGAACTTACCGTAGTTTCTGGGGAACTTACCGTAGTTTCTGGGGAACTTACCGTAGTTTCTGGGGAACTTACCGTAGTTTCTGGGGAACTTACCGTAGTTTCTGGGGTTTCTGGGGAACTTACCGTAGTTTCTGGGGAACTTACCGTAGTTTCTGGGGAACTTACCGTAGTTTCTGGGAACTTACCGTAGTTTCTGGGGAACTTACCGTAGTTTCTGGGGAACTTACCGTAGTTTCTGGGGAACTTACCGTAGTTTCTGGGGAACTTACCGTAGTTTCTGGGGAACTTACCGTAGTTTCTGGGGAACTTACCGTAGTTTCTGGGGAACTTCATGTAAAATAGGTGAAATGAAGCAGATTGCGTTCTTCATCTCCTAACGTATCGCTCCCGAGTGGCGCAGCGTTCTGAGGCACTGGATCTCACTACCTGGTTCGATTCCAGGCTGTATCACAACCGGCAGTGATTGGGAGTCCCATAGGGCGGCACACAATTGGCCCAGCGTCGTTAGGGTTTGGCCGGAGTAGGCCCGTCATTGTAAATCTGAATTTGTTCTTAACTGACTTGCCTAGTTAAATAAAGGAATAAAAATACAATTAAAAAAAGTTGACTGCAGGTATTCACTTAAAGTAGCTACAAATATTAAAATGCTAGGTGGTGGCGGCTGTCTCTCACCGTCATTCATTACAGACTGAGTCTTATCCACATCCTGAGGCTGTCAGGGAGCTGGAGCGTGACTTTCTACTGCTGTGGATGAGCTGGCCAGGAATCACAAAGAGACATACGGGCTTCTGTGTCAGAATCCCAAATGGCACCCTACTCCCTATATAGTGCACTTTTGACCAAGGTCCCTTGCCTCTGACCTTTTCCACCAATGCATTTCATTTTTAGAAGTAGATGAGAATGCAAGGAATTGAGGAAAGACAAATTGTGAAAGAACCTATGTCCACTACAAGACTAGATGGGCTCTGTTCAAAAGTAGTGCACTATAGGGAATAGGGTGCCATAGGGTCCTGGTCTAAAGTAGTGCACTATGTAGGGAATAGGGTGCCATAGGGTCCTGATCTAAAGTAGTGCACTATGTAGGGAATAGGGTGCCATAGGGTCCTGGTCTAAAGTAGTGCACTATGTAGGGAATAGGGTGCCATAGGGTCCTGGTCTAAAGTAGTGCACTATATAGGAATAGGGTGCCCATAGGGTCCTGGTCTAAAGTAGTGCACTATGTAGGGAATAGGGTGCCATAGGGTCCTGGTCTAAAGTAGTGCACTATATAAGGAATAGGGTGCCCAAGGGTCCTGGTCTAAAGTAGTGCACTATATAAGGAATAGGTGCCCAAGGGTCCTGGTCTAAAGTAGTGCACTATAAGGAATAGGGTGCCCAGGGTCCTGGTCTAAAGTAGTGCACTATATAGGGAATAGGGTGCCATAGGGTCCTGGTCTAAAGTAGTGCACTATATAAGGAATAGGGTGCCCAAGGGTCCTGGTCTAAAGTAGTGCACTATATAGGGAATAGGGTGCCATAGGGTCCTGGTCTAAAGTAGTGCACTATATAAGGAATAGGGTGCCATCCTGGTCTAAAGTAGTGCACTATATAAGGAATAGGGTGCCATAGGGTCCTGGTCTAAAGTAGTGCACTATATAAGGAATAGGGTGCCATAGGGTCCTGGTCTAAAGTAGTGCACTATATAGGGAATAGGGTGCCATAGGGTCCTGGTCTAAAGTAGTGCACTATATAAGGAATAGGGTGCCATAGGGTCCTGGTCTAAAGTAGTGCACTATATAGGGAATAGGGTGCCATAGGGTCCTGGTCTAAAGTAGTGCACTATATAAGGAATAGGGTGCCATAGGGTCCTGGTCTAAAGTAGTGCACTATATAGGGAATAGGGTGCCATAGGGTCCTGGTCTAAAGTAGTGCACTATGTAGGGAATAGGGTGCCATAGGGTCCTGGTCTAAAGTAGTGCACTATATAGGGAATAGGGTGCCATAGGGTCCTGGTCTGTAGTCTAAAGGAATAGGGTGCCATAGGGTCCTGGTCTAAAGTAGTGCACTATATAAGGAATAGGGTGCCATAGGGTCCTGGTCTAAAGTAGTGCACTATATAAGGAATAGGGTGCCATAGGGTCCTGGTCTAAAGTAGTGCACTATATAGGGAATAGGGTGCCCAAGGGTCCTGGTCTAAAGTAGTGCACTATATAGGGAATAGGGTGTCAGTTGGGACGTTCATCACTTCAACACTTCATGATTTACAGTTGGATGAGCGGCCGCCAACAGGAAGTCGAGGAAAAGCTAATCAGATTGTTATTGGGGGAGCCGCTGCACACGTTTCCTTCAGAAAGACTGTTGAATTGGAATTTGTCCACCAAATAGAAGGCGTGGGAAGGGGAAGACTGAAGGAGACATTGAGGGATGCAGGACTGATAAGTGTGCTACAGTGATGTTGGTTTCTCTGATGACCCAAGTACTGAATAGCCTCATGGGACATTTTTTCTGTACATGTTGTGCTATTTCGAGCATATTTGGCAGAGTCCTTATGGGGTTTGAGTCAACGTACACGATGCAATGAGATCGCCTAAATGGCTTGTGAAGGTTCACTCGCTGACCCAGCTAATTCTCTTGTCTGTCTGTAGGTTTGCAGTGATGGCCTGTTGCTGGGCCCTGGATCCAGAGGAGAGGCCTAAGTTCCAGCAGCTGGTCCAGTGTCTGACTGAGTTTCATGCAGCGTTGGGGGCCTACGTGTAAAATCTAGCCCCAGGCTTCTGTACGGACCAGGCCCGAAGGACCAGCAGGCCCAAGAGTTACTGGACAGCACTAATCACAACGAGGAATACATTTACAAACCTTTATGCCTTGTAGAAACGAAAGAAGACTTTCATTATTATGAGAATTTATTTTCAGAGTGAGGTTTCTATCATTTGTGCTTCAAAAGGATACTCTGACGTCGTCATATTTCCCAGCATACCTCACAAGCTTCCAGAACAGACCTATACCCTCACTATGAAACGTGGACCCACAAGGACGTGAAGATGCGTATATGTGCCAACAAGCTGTTGCCACCATTTTCCTAACAACTACACTTTTGAGGACTTGTTTGTAAAGACATTTTTTTTTTTTTTTTTTTTTTTTATCTAAGAAAAGAGATGTACATTTATTGTTGTAGATCTGTGGTTTTCAGTGAGCGGATGAGTCCACAGTAGACCAGTGAGCGGATGAGTCCACAGTAGACCAGTGAGCGGATGAGTCCACAGTAGACCAGTGAGCGGATGAGTCCACAGTAGACCAGTGAGCGGATGAGTCCACAGTAGACCAGTGAGCGGATGAGTCCACAGTAGACCAGTGAGCGGATGAGTCCACAGTAGACCAGTGGCTTCATGTATAGTAGTAGGCAATTCACATCTTCACCTAGTACACTACGTAGGGAATTTGGGCTGCAGATGGGGCTTCTTCTGTGTACTTAAAGACATGCTGGTTCACTCTGTCATGGTACGATAAACTCAAGGTTTGTACGAGAGGCCTCTTGGGGGGGGGTCAAAGGCCTAAGCAGCTCTGCTGGACGTTATATTGGACAATGACATGTCTCTAGTTCAACAGATCTCTACTGAAGGACCTATTGAACATTGTGCCAATGGAGCGTCAGCATAGCTGAGGTTGTTGTTGTCGTCACATCCCATAATCTCCTCAGCATCCATTTACCCAGTAGTGTGCACCAGACTGGATGATATAGGCCTGTTACAGTACACTACATACCCAGATGGGAAATGATTGGTTTAGGAGTTGTTTCCCATCATTGGGAAGCTACCCGTTGTACCCCTTTTGAAAATCACAACGATCAAGTTCACTATCAGTCATTTCCCCCAGATATTTATCTAACAGGGTTGTCGTCATGAATAATATTCTTGTGTTTTTAACTTTTGACTGTTCTGTGTCAGAACAAAAACCAGCTACCAACCACACACATTGTTTTGACAATGACAAAGTATGAATTTATACTTGAACACTATCCGCTGTGAAAACAGAATTACGTGCCAATCTGACGACGACATGGCTAGCTCTGGTCCGAGGTGCTGCTTGCTCATGCTGAGCCTTCAGCAAGCAGCAGGTAATGACCTGGACCAGAGCTACCAACATGGCCTCGTCTTAGACCTGTAGGATGTCTACAGAGATCACTGCATGTTGAATTTAAAGTGTTCCATCTGTAAACTGAATTAAACTAATTTGTTCTGATTTGTGTGGTCTGTTTTTATGTGTGTATATATATATATATATTTCACCTGTTCTGTTTAAAAGACTAATGCCCCAATTTCCCTTTACACTACTTTGGACCCATAAGGCTCTGGTCAAAAATAGTTGCACTAATATGCAGTTGAAGTTGAAAGTTTACATACACTTAGGTTGGAGTCATTGTAACTTGTTCTTAAACCACTTCACAAATTTCTTGTTAAACTATAGTTTTAGCAAGTGGGTTAGGACATTTACTTTGTTCATGACACAAGTAATTTTTCCAATAATTGTTTACAGACAGATTATTTCACTTAATTCACTGTATCACAATTCCTGTGGGTCAGAAGTTTACATACACTACACGTTCCTCTGTACAAACAATAGTACGCAAGTATAAACACCATGGGACCACGCAGCTGTCATACCGCTCAGGAAGGAGACGTGTTCTGTCTCCTAGAGATGAACGAACTTTGGTGCGAAAAGTGCAAATCAATCCCAGAACAACAGCAAAGGACCTTGAGAAGATACTGGAGGAAACAGGTACAAATGTATCTATATCCACACCAGACTACGGTTTCTAACTGCACATGAGGACAAAGATTGTACTTTGTAGAAAAAATGTCCTCTGGTCTGATATAACTGTTTGGCCATAATGATTATTGTTATGTTTGGAGGAAAAAGGGGGAGGCTTGCAAGCCGAAGAACAGCCCGGGTGTGGCATCATCATATTGTGGGGGTGCTTTGCTGCAGGAGGGACTGGTGCATTTCACAAAATAGATGGCATCATGAGGTCGGAAAATTATGAGGATATATTGAAGCAACATCTCAAGACATCAGTCAGGAAGTTCAAGCTTGGTCGCAAATGGGTCTTCCAAATGGACAATGACCTCAAGCATACTTCCAAAGTTGTGGCAAAATGGGTTAAGGACAACAAAGTCAAGGTATTGGAGTGTCCATCACAAAGCCCTGGCCTCAATCCTATCGAAAATGTGTGGGCAGAACTGAAAAAGTGTGTGAGCAAGGAGGCCTACAAACCTGACTCAGTTACACCAGCTCTGTCAGGAGGAATGGGCCAAAATTCACCCAACTTATTGTGGGAAGCTTATGGAAGGCTACCTGAAACATTTGACCCAAGTTAAACTCAATTAGTAGTTGGTAGCATTGTTTATGTAAACTTCTGACCCACTGGGAATGTGATGAAAGAAATAAAAGCTCATTCTCTCTACTATTATTCTAACATTTCACATTCTTAAAATAAAGTGGTGATCCTAACTAACCTAAAACAGGGAATTTTTACTTGATTAAATGTCAAGAATTGTGAAAAACTGAGTTTAAATGTATTTGGCTAAAGTGTAGGTAAACTCCCAACTTTTACAGTTAATGTGATAGGATGCCATTTGGGACAAAGTCCATAATAATGGTGTCCTCGAGAAAGAAAATGGGCCGGTGCATTCAGAAATGCCAGGGCTGATTTCTGGTCCCATTTGGGACAAAGTCCTCATGTTTGCCTGTTTGTTTGAAGTGCAGGAGGAAGACATGTGCAGAGCCTGATTGGCAGGATCCTCACTGTGCTTAGGAGTTTCCTGAACATCAAAGCTATATTGTACAGTAGCATAGCAGTGCTTTCACAGTTGTACTGCCAAGAACCAATCTGAATTATAGTCACAGTAATTGATAACCACAACTTGGGCTGTGGAGGTATTACTGGGGGCACAGAGACATAACATTTAGGGTTTATAAAGGCTCATACATACTTATAACCAGTTATTAAGCATTATAAACTGGCTGGGGTTCGAGCCCTGAATGCTGATTGGCTGTCAGCCTTGGTATATCGCACCGTATACCACAGGTATGACAAAACCATTTATTTTTAATGCTCTAATTACTAACTAGTTTATAATAGCATTGAGGCACCTCCAGGGTTTCTGGAATATGGCCAATATACTCTGCTTTGCGTCGTGTCTAAGAACAGCCCTTAGCCGTGGTATATCGGCCATATACCACACCACCCCCCGGGCCTTATTACTTCATTATACCTGCAGGCTATGTGTTACCTATAGAACAGTTTTATTATCCAAGAATGTCACTACAAGATGAACATATTCTGCCCAGCATTAGTTTAAACCATAGATCCTTTTGTGCAGTTATGATTTTACTACTCTGTGTGGGTCTGAAATGGTGCCCCATTTTTACCTCTGGGCCCTGGTCAACAGTAGTGCACTATACAAGAAACAGGGTGCTATTTGGGATGCCTCCCCCGTATGGATCAATGTTGACATTGTGTGTTATACAGCAGGGGAACAAAGACCCATGTTTTGATTCAGCCGCCTGAGGATCAAGTCACTAACCAAGACATGTGCTACACTGTTTCAACATGGCGTAATGGAAACTTATCTGAAATCTAATTTGTGGAGGAAACCAGGTTGACAAAGCCTGAGATGCTAAACAAGACACTGACCTAATGTTTTGAGTTTTGGTCCCAAATGGCATCCTGTCCCCTATGGGGCCCTGGTTACATGTAGTGCACTACATGGGGAATAGGGTGCCATTTGGGATGTACCCTAATAAAAAAAGGGTTTGGTTGTTCAGAGGGGCTCAATGTGAAAATGTTGTAGGACTTACTCGCAGAACAATGTCCTCTTTAGTTTTCCAGATGCTATCTAAGCCTTTTGCATTGATAGTCAAACTTTTATTTGCAGTTTTGAAACCCCTTCCTAGAACATCCCCACCACTGTAGTAAAAATACATTGGTTGAATTTCCTCCTGCTTCTGCAGTTGTCTATGAATGGTTGATACTACAATACCCAAACAGCTGTTTGATTGGTTCGAATTTGGGCTTAAAAATTCCAGTAACTTTTCCAAAATGTCCAGGTTTTCCAGAAATCCCAGTTGGAGGATTCCTGGATGTTGGATGGGATTTTGGGGAAGTTACTTGTAGTTTGCAACCCTAGTGGGGGGCATCTAGTACCAGATGGGATGACCCAACCCACCACCACCACCAAAAAAAAAAACGAGGAGCTGATCCATTTTTAGCCCAGTGGGCCTATCTACCCTGGGATCATTATCTGGGTAATAATGGCATCCTCGAGGAAGAAAATGGGCCGGTGCATTTAGAAATGCCAGGGCTGATTTCTGGTCCCAGTCCGCCCCAACCACCTGGTCTCTGTAACCACCTAACCCTCCCCCAAAAGGCAGATTTAGTGCCCATTTCAGGTGGTCCCAGTCCACCCCTAACCCCCCAAAGGCAGATTTAGTGCCCATTTCAGGTGGTCCAGTCCACCCCTAACCCCCCCCACCCCTATATGCAGATTTAGTGTCCATTTCAGGTGGTCTCAGTCCACCCCTAACCCCCCTATATGCAGATTTAGTGTCCATTTCAGGTGGTCCCAGTCCACCCCTAACCCCCCCTATATGCAGATTTAGTGCCCATTTCAGGTGGTCTCAGTCCACCCCTAACCCCCCCACCCCCTATATGCAGATTTAGTGCCCATTTCAGGTGGTCTCAGTCCACCCCTAACCCCCCCCATATGCAGATTTAGTGTCCATTTCAGGTGGTCTCAGTACACCCCTAACCCCCCCCCTATGCAGATTTAGTGTCCATTTCAGGTGGTCCCAGTCCACCCCTAACCCCCCCCCACCCCTATATGCAGATTTAGTGCCCATTTCAGGTGGTCTCAGTCCACCCCTAACCCCCCACCCCCCTATATGCAGATTTAGTGCCCATTTCAGGTGGTCTCCAGTCCACCCCTAACACCCCCTATATGCAGATTTAGTGCCCATTTCAGGTGGTCCCAGTAATACCATTAGCATCATCACTAACAATGGGTCAATCGAGGTCATGTGAATGATTGTCAACCTCCCAGCGTACGTTGACTAAATGTGTTGTGGTGTTGATTTATTGTAGTCTATTTATGCTTCCCCTTTCTTTCCTGGGTTGATCTTTCATGGTTCCCACTGTGTGTTCAGCTGCTAAGTCTTGAACCGGCTTTGATGGAATAATGACACCTTTTTGAAAGACTTGTGATTTATCAGCAGAACACCTATTACCTCCTGTTGGATGTGTGTCAAGGAGGGAGGGAGGGGTGTGAGGGAGGGTGTGAAGGAGGGAGGGAGGGTGTGAGGAGAGGAGGGTGTGTGTTCCTGCGTCTGTCTCACATTCAACGCTAAGTATCAGAAGAGTAACTTCCCTAATTCGTCATTCACATTGATGACGGGAGGTAAAAAATGTAGCAGATCGGTGATACTTGTCTGTCAGCGGTAGACTCAGACTTTTCCCTTAGCCTGTGTGTCAGATCCGGCAACAGGCAAGATGAGTATCAATGGCTATAAAATAACCTACTGGCAAAACTGTTTTTAAATGCTGAGCTGTAAATGTAGATAAACAAAAAGCAGGAACTTTTGTTGGATTGTCAATTTATAAAAGTTTAAACTGAACTATACATATTAAAACATTGCCTCTGTTTGTTTATGATTATTTATTAAATATTTGTCCAAAACAATTACATAAGACATTTCTTATTGTTGAATAAAAACAATCACCACGCTGCCGCCTGTAAAAACAGGTCATGTGTGCCAAATATGGTCTTTTCATCATTACGTTCAAAACAATGCACGCGTGGAGTTGTGGGCTGAGTTGTGGGCTGAGTTGGCCCCATTACATCACTGTGAGCCATAAAAGCTCATTGACACACTCACCAGAGTAGAACACTGTGGGACAGCTATTACCTCTTCAACATAGAGAAAGTCACTGCTGCTGAGTTCTTCTGCCCTGGACTGGACTGGACTCTCTCTCTCTCTCTCTCTCTCTCTCTCTCTCTCTCTCTCTCTCTCTCTCTCTCTCTCTCTCTCTCTCTCTCTCTCTCTCTCTGTGTCTCTGGATATCCTTACTCTTCACAGCAGAAGGAGATTTGTGTCAAAGATATGAAGAAACCAACATCTGTGTTTAGCAATATAAAGGTACGTCGTTTGGTATTATTTATCATTCATGTTACTGTCATTTATTATTGGAGACATTTTCATTAAACACATAACCACCCCTCTTCATTTAGAAGAGTGTTTTTGGGGGGTATCTTCTCCAGCACATAAAATGTCTCTGATTTGGTAATAGCAGCGTTTGATACTATACAGCCCTGCTCAGGTGACACTGAGCAACCAGGAAGCTTGATCACCCATCTCCTTCATTACTCATTCTGGGTACTGATACATACTTCATTTCATCGTCAACCTTGTTTTGTATGTCCGAATGATCAACATGGTTAATGAAAATACGCATGTCTTCAGTGGATATATATCCCTGTACCATGAGATTGTGAACCTAAATTCCTCTAGACATAATACACACTGTAGTTACCCAAGGCTACAGATCCTCACCATGTTACTAGAGCAGTCTGTTATGTTAAAAAAAAAAAAAAAACTATAGTAGTTTATTCTAAATACTAATGACGTCACACAACTATGTTAGCCACCTAACCTATCCTAGCCACACCTGGATGTTTCAGTGCTGCATGTTTGCCCGGGGCAGAATAGTGTACCTTGCACCGCTTCAGTTGTCATTGTAGCAACAAATATTAGTGAAATGTCTTTTCCTCCCTTTGTTTGGTCTGTTTGACATAATATAGTTCATTACCCATCCTACCCTGGGGTGGGGTGGGGGGTCTTTATCTTAATGAATGGGACGGATGTCACATCTGGTCTCACCAGTTTTTTTTGTGTGTTTTTTTTTAGATATAGTCTATTCTTAGTCATTTTGTCAAAAAAAATATTATTAAGTCTTAGTCACATTTTTTTCTCTTCATTTTAAATAATGATTTAGTTTTTAGTTATTGTCAAAATTATGAAAACAGTGGGCCATTCTAGTCACATCACATTTGTATTGCCTCGTTAACCTACAGTAAACATTAATCACTGACTTCCATGTGCACAAACATACAGAACTTGTCCTAACGTTATTTTGTTCTGCATAACAGAGAGAGAGAGACAGAGAGAGAGAGAGAGAGAGACAGAGAGAGAGAGAGAGAGACACACACAGAGAGACACAGAGAGAGAGAGACAGAGAGAGAGACAGAGAGAGACACAGAGAGAGAGACAGAGAGAGAGAGAGAGAGAGAGAGAGAGGGAGAGAGAGAGACAGAGAGAGACAGAGAGAGAGAGAGAGAGAGAGAGATATGCACGTCATATATATATATATACACAGTGGGGCAAAAAAGTATTTAGTCAGCCACCAATTGTGCAAGTTCTCCCACTTAAAAAGATGAGGCCTGTAATTTTCATCATAAGTACACTTCAACTATGACAGACAAAATTAGGGAAGAAAATCACGTAGGATTTTTAATGAATTTATTTGCAAATTATGGTGGAAAATAAGTATTTGGTCACCTACAAACAAGAGAGAGACACACAGAGAGACACAGAGAGAGAGAGACAGAGAGAGAGACAGAGAGAGAGACAGAGAGAGAGAGAGAGGGAGAGAGAGAGACAGAGAGAGAGAGAGACAGAGAGAGAGAGAGAGAGAGAGAGAGAGAGAGAGAGAGAGACAGAGAGAGAGAGAGAGAGAGAGAGAGAGAGAGAGAGAGAGAGGAGAGAGAGAGAGAGAGACAGAGAGAGAGAGAGAGAGAGAGAGAGACAGAGACAGAGACAGAGAGAGAGAGACAGAGAGAGAGACAGAGACAGAGAGAGAGAGAGAGACACAGAGAGAATCACCAGATGATGACACAAAGTATTGCCAAAGTTGTATGGGTTGCACCTCCATCTCTTGGTCGCGTCATTGACATTGTTATCAACGTTCCACAGTCGCTTCAGCCACACTGATGTCCAGAAACCGAGCGGGAGGTAATGACCGAGCGGGAGGTAATGACCGAGCGGGAGGTAATGACCGAGCGGGAGGTAATGACCGAGCGGGCTGCAGTGTTCTGGATAAGTTGCTAGAGACACCCAGCCCTAAGAGCTGATAAGTTGCAAGGGGTTTGATGGCATGTTGTCCAGGGGCACTACAAGGTTCTTTGCATTCTGGGACAGCATGGAGTTGTCAACCGTGACGGAGAGGTCTTGAAGCGGGCAGGCCTTCTCTAGGAGGAAGAGCAGCTCCGTCTTGTCGAGGTTGAGCTTGAGGTGGTGGGCCGACATCCAAACTGAGATATCTGCCAGGCACTCAGAGATGAGTGTCGCCGCCTGGGTGTCAGAAGGAGGAAAAGGAGAAAAGTAGTTAAGTGTCATCCACATAGCAATGATAGGAGAGACCATGTGAGGATATGACGTTCTAAAACGTTGTGTCCTGCTGAACTCGCCCTAGGTTTTGGTGTAAAGAGAGATGAGGAGAGCGCCTAGAACCGAGCCCTGGGGGACACCAGTAGTGAGAGTACATGTGCAGACACAGACCCTCTCCTTTCCTCTCTTTCCTTCCTCCAATAACTCGGCAGAACCGTCTTTGTTTTGGCGACGGTCTTAGTTTTGACGACAAGACCGCCCTGACACTGATTACCAAAACCACAACTGTCAAAAATTGCCCCACCCCTTTATCCTGGTTGACGTGTCAATAATCAGCTGCAAAATATGAGCAGTCAGCAGTTCACACACCAAGTAGGCTACAGGGAAGACAGTCAGCACTTAAAGTAGCTGGCCCTAGCTAACAAGCAAAACGTTATCGAACGTTGCAGATAGAAATGTCACGAATAGAGCCGACATCGTTCCTTATTCAACATGTCACAGAGCATATTAGCATATTTCTACCTGAACGTTCTGAAACGTTGTGTCCTGCTGAACTCACCCCAGGTTGTTAGCTATAGCTAGCTAATGGAGGTACCACTGAACAAGGTGTAGCCTAAACAAATGTTTAACGGTCCCGTCCGCGAGTTGCATAGTTTTAAAACTGCCGGCGATATGCTTTATGATTGTTAAATTTGGCCCGCCAACGCACGATAGAAAGAAACAAACTATGCGCCGGTATTATGGGTCACATCTTTTCAACGGACGAATCAAGTAAATTTTTTCCTCTCGGGAAAGAGGGAGACTTGGCTAGTACTTTGGCTACAGAACCTGGCTCTGAAATGCAATTGGGGAAAGTACGAGGGTTGAACGAGACTACAAATTCAAAAAAACCTTTCTATACTCCAGGCAGAGAAATACATTCTGTAGCTAGACTGTTGATTTACTATTGAACTTAATGCTGCAATTGTTTTTCATTTGGTAAGCAGCTTGTGTTTTCAGCTTGTGTTTCGTAGCCCTTTCCTGCAGTCAAATGACCACATCGCCCTCTAGTGGCATTATGGGTGGAATGTTATTTATATTTTTCATAATTAATAAACATATATTTTTAAAACCCCCGAAAACGTGTTGTTATATTTCAGTCTTCTGGAGTGTATCTCATGTGTAATATTGGGATGCAAACTCAAAATTGAATACATTTCAACTCAACTATTCGTGACATGGTATAGGTGTCTTTTTTTTTTTAAAGCCCATAACCATGTGTGTGAGGTGTTTACTTTTGATTAAGACTTACCAAAAAACACTCTGTGTGACCTTGATTTAACCCATTGAGGTAAAAGGTTAACCAGGGTAGCTAACTAGAACTAACTAGGTTGGTGATGACTGGTTAGCTACGGGGAAGCAAGAGATTCGATTGGCATGAGATGTATAATTGGAGGCGGAGCTGGGGCGGAGCCTGTCTGTCAAACAGCTGGTGTAGGCAGAGCTGGGGCGGAGCCTGTCTGTCAACCAGCTGGTGTAGGCAGAGCTGGGGCGGAGCATGTCTGCCAACCAGCTGGTGTAGGCAGAGCTGGGGCGGAGCCTGTCTGTCAACCAGCTGGTGTAGGCGGAGCTGGGGCGGAGCCTGTCTGTCAACCAACTGGTGTAGGCGGAGCTGGGGCGGAGCCTGTCTGCCAACCAGCTGGTGTTGGCTGAGCTGGGGCGGAGCCTGTCTGCCAACCTGCTGGTGATGGCTGAGCTGGGGCGGAGCCTGTCTTCCAACCAGCTGGTGTAGGCGGAGCTGGGGCGGAGCCTGTCTGCCAACCAGCTGGTGTAGGCAGAGCTGGGGCGGAGCCTGTCTGTCAAACAGCTGGTGTAGGCAGAGCTGGGGCGGAGCCTGTCTGTCAACCAGCTGGTGTAGGCAGAGCTGGGGCGGAGCCTGTCTGTCAAACAGCTGGTGTAGGCAGAGCTGGGGCGGAGCCTGTCTGTCAACCAGCTGGTGTAGGCAGAGCTGGGGCGGAGCCTGTCTGTCAAACAGCTGGTGTAGGCGGAGCTGGGGCGGAGCCTGTCTGCCAACCAGCTGGTGTAGGTGGAGCTGGGGCGGAGCATGTCTATCAAACAGCTGGTGTAGGCGGAGCTGGGGCGGAGCCTGTCTGCCAACCAGCTGGTGTAGGTGGAGCTGGGGCGGAGCATGTCTATCAAACAGCTGGTGTAGGCAGAGCTGGGGCGGAGCCTGTCTGTCAAACAGCTGGTGTAGGCGGAGCTGGGGCGGAGCCTGTCTGCCAACCAGCTGGTGTAGGTGGAGCTGGGGCGGAGCATGTCTATCAAACAGCTGGTGTAGGCAGAGCTGGGGCGGAGCCTGTCTGTCAACCAGCTGGTGTAGGCAGAGCTGGGGCGGAGCATGTCTGCCAACCAGCTGGTGTAGGCAGAGCTGGGGCGGAGCCTGTCTGTCAACCAGCTGGTGTAGGCGGAGCTGGGGCGGAGCCTGTCTGTCAACCAGCTGGTGTAGGCAGAGCTGGGGCGGAGCCTGTCTGTCAACCAGCTGGTGTAGGTGGAGCTGGGGCGGAGCCTGTCTGCCAACCAGCTGGTGTGGGCGGAGCTGGGGCGGAGCCTGTCTGCCAACCAGCTAGTGTTGGCTGAGCTGTGTGTGTCGCGTCCTTCCCACTTCCTGAACAGAACTGCATCTGTGCTGCTAATATTAATTGTACTTATCCCTGAAAAACTTTCATTCTCTCCAAAAAACTCTTGTCCAATCCACTTAATAGTCAGCATTTTGTCAGAGATATGTTATTTTTTAGGGGGTAGATCAGCTTTAATAGATAGATTGTCTATCAATCAATGTAATTGTCTGCATAATTTCTAATCCCCCATATATATATATATATTTTTGTAAATATATATACACTGCTCCAAATCTGAATGAATGAAATATTCTTATTAAATATTTTTTTCTTTACATAGTTGAATGTGCTGACAACAAAATCACACAAAAATGATCAATGGAAATCAAATTTATCAACCCATGGAGGTCTGGATTTGGAGTCACACTCAAAATTAAAGTGGAAAACCACACTACGGGCTGATCCAACTTTGATGTAATGTCCTTAAAACAAGTCAAAATGAGGCTCAGTAGTGTGTGTGGCCTCCACGTGCCTGTATGACCTCCCTACAACGCCTGGGCATGCTCCTGATGAGGTGGCGGATGGTCTCCTGATGGGATCTTCTCCCAGACCTGGACTAAAGGATCCGCCAACTCCTGGACAGTCTGTGGTGCAACGTGGCGTTGGTGGATGGAGCGAGACATGATGTCCCAGATGTGCTCAATTGGATTCAGGTCTGGGGAACGGGCGGGCCAGTCCATAGCATCAATGTCCTCCTCTTGCAGGAACTGCTGACACACTCCAGCCACATGAGGTCTAGCATTGTCTTGCATTAGGAGGAACCCAGGGCCAACCGCACCAGCATATGGTCTCACAAGGGGTCTTGTGGTTCTCATCTCGGTACCTAATGGCAGTCAGGCTACCTCTGGCGAGCACATGGAGGGCTGTGCGGCCCCCTAAAGAAATGCCACCCCACACCATGACTGACCCACCGCCAAACCGGTCATGCTGGAGGATGTTGCAGGCAGCAGAACGTTCTCCACGGCGTCTCCAGACTCTGTCACGTCTGTCATGTGCTCATACTGGCCTGTCTCCTGGTAGCGCCTCCATGCTCTGGACACTACGCTGACAGACACAGCAAACCTTCTTGCCACAGCTCGCATTGATGTCCCATCCTGGATGAGCTGCACTACTTGAGCCACTTGTGTGGGTTGTAGACTCCGTCTCATGCTACCACTAGAGTGAAAGCACCGCCAGCATTCAAAAGTGACCAAAACATCAGCCAGGAAGCATAGGAACTGAGAAGTGGTCTGTGGTCCCCACCTGCAGAACCACTCCTTTATTGGGGGTGTCTTGCTAATTGCCTATAATTTCCACCTGTTGTCTATTCCATTTGCACAACAGCATGTGAAAGTTATTGTATTATTTTCAATATATATTTTTTCCATTATTAGTTCCCCTACTGCCCCTAATTGGAATGAAGTAATGGAAACAACAATTAGGCTTCTTCTTATACATTAGAAGTCGGAAGTTTACATAGATTCACACACACTGAGTCAAACACATAGATTCACACACTGAGTCAAACACATAGATTCACACACTGAGTCAAACACATAGATTCACACACTGAGTCAAACACATAGATTCACACACTGAGTCAAACACATAGATTCACACACTGAGTCAAACACATAGATTCACACACTGAGTCAAACACATAGATTCACACACTGAGTCAAACACATAGATTCACACACTGAGTCAAACACATAGATACACACACTGAGTCAAACACATAGATTCACACACTGAGTCAAACACATAGATTCACACACTGAGTCAAACACATAGATACACACACTGAGTCAAACACATAGATTCACAAACACACTGAGTCAAACACATAGATTCACACACTGAGTCAAACACATAGATTCAAACACACTGAGTCAAACACATAGATTCACACACTGAGTCAAACACATAGATTCACACACTGAGTCAAACACATAGATTCACACACTGAGTCAAACACATAGATTCACACACACACTGAGTCAAACACATAGATTCACACACTGAGTCAAACACATAGATTCACACACTGAGTCAAACACATAGATTCACACACTGAGTCAAACACATAGATTCACACACTGAGTCAAACACATAGATTCACACACTGAGTCAAACACATAGATTCACACACTGAGTCAAACACATAGATTCACACACACACTGAGTCAAACACATAGATTCACACACTGAGTCAAACACATAGATTCACACACTACTGAGTCAAACACATAGATTCACACACTGAGTCAAACACATAGATTCACACACTGAGTCAAACACATAGATTCACACACTGAGTCAAACACATAGATTCACACACTGAGTCAAACACATAGATTCACACACTGAGTCAAACACATAGATTCACACACACTGAGTCAAACACATAGATTCACACACTGAGTCAAACACATAGATTCACACACTGAGTCAAACACATAGATTCACACACTGAGTCAAACACATAGATTCACAAACACATAGATTCACTGAGTCAAACACATAGATTCACACACTGAGTCAAACACATAGATTCACACACTGAGTCAAACACATAGGTTCACACACTGAGTCAAACACATAGATTCACACACTGAGTCAAACACATAGATTCACACATACTGAGTCAAACACATAGATTCACACACTGAGTCAAACACATCAAACAGATTCACACACTGAGTCAAACACATAGATTCACACACTGAGTCAAACACATAGATTCACACACTGAGTCAAACACATAGATTCACACACTGAGTCAAACACATAGATTCACACACTGAGTCAAACACATAGATTCACACACGCTGAGTCAAACACATAGATTCACACACTGAGTCAAACACATACAGTTGAAGTCAGAAGTTTACATACACCTTAGCCAAATACATTTAAACTCAGTTGTTCACAATTCCTGTCATTTAAATCCTAGTAAACATTCCCTGTCTTAAGTCAGTTAGGATCACCACTTTATTTTAAGAATGTGAAATGTCAGAATAATAGTAGATTTATTTCAGCTTTTATTTCTGTCATCACATTCCCAGTGGGTCAGAAGTTTACATACACTCAATTAGTATTTGGTAGCATTGCCTTTAAATTGTTTAACTTGGGTCAAACGTTTCAGGTAGCCTTCCACAAGCTTCCAACAATGAATTGGGTGAATTTTGGCCCATTCCTCCTGACAGAGCTGGTGTAACTGAGTCAGGTTTGTAGGCCTCCTTGTTCACACACGCTTTTTCAGATCTGCCCACAAATCTTCTATAGGCTTGAGGTCATTGTCCATTTGGAAGACCCATTTGCGACCAAGCTTTAACTTCCTGACTGATGTCTTGAGATGTTGCTTCAATTATATCCACCTAATTTTCCTACCTCATGAAGCCATCTATTTTGTGAAGTGCACCGGTCCCTCCTGCAGCAAAGCACCCCCAGCAACATGATGCTGCCACCCCAGTTCTTCACGGTTGGGATGGTGTTCTTCGGCTTGCAAGCCTCCCACTTTTTCCTCCAAATATAATGATGGTCATTAGGGCCAAACAGTTCCATTTTTGTTTCATCAGACCAGAGCACATTTCTCTACAAAGTACGATCTTTGTCCTCATGTGCAGTTGCAAACCGTAGTCTGGCTTTTTTATGGCGGTTTTAGAGCAGTGGCTTATTCCTTGCTGAGCGGCCTTTCAGGTTATGTCGATATAGGACTCGTTTTACTGTGGATATAGATACTTTTGTACCTGTTTCCTCCAGCATCTTCACAAGGTCCTTTGCTTTTGTTCTGGGATTGATTTGCACTTCTCGCACCAAAGTCAAATCGAATCAAATCAAATTTGATTTGTCACATACACATGGTTAGCAGATGTTAATGTGAGTGTAGCTAAATGCTTGTGCTTCTA
Source organism: Oncorhynchus tshawytscha (assembly GCF_018296145.1). Taxonomy (NCBI): domain Eukaryota; kingdom Metazoa; phylum Chordata; class Actinopteri; order Salmoniformes; family Salmonidae; genus Oncorhynchus; species Oncorhynchus tshawytscha. The sequence continues at coordinate 86,507,319 of NC_056433.1, forward strand.
GTTCCGACAATGCAGTAATAACCAAGTACGTTCATCTCTAGGAGACAAAAGTGAGTGGTATGACGGCAGCGTGGTCCCATGGGGTTTATTCTTGTGTACTATTGTTTGTACAGATGAATGTGGTACCTTCAGGCATTTGGAAATTGCTCCCAAGGATGACCCAGACTTGTGGAGGTCTACAGTTTTTTTTCTAAGATCTTGGCTGATTTTGTTTGATTTTCCCATGATGTCAAGCAAAGAGGCACTGAGTTTGAAGGTAGGCCTTGAAAAACATCCACAGGTGTTTTTCAAGTTGCCAAAACTATAACTTGCCAAAACTATAATTTGTTAACAAGAAAATTGTGGAGTGGTTGAAAAACGAGTTTAATTGACTCCAACCTAAGTGGATGTAATCTTTCGACTTCAACTGTAAATACTTAACTCAGAAAATAAATAAACGTCCTCTCACTGTCAACTGCATTTATTTTCTGCAAACTCAACATGTGTAAATATTTGTATGAACATAACAAAATTTAATAACTGAGACATAAACTGAACAAGTATCACAGACATGTAACTAACAGAAATGGAATAATGTGTCCCTTGACAAAGGAGTGAGTAACAGTCAGTATCTGGTGTGGCCACCAGCTGCATTAAGTACTGCAGTGCATCTCCTCCTCATGGACTGCACCAGATTTTCAAGTTCTTGCTGTGAGATGTTACCCCACTTCTCCACCAAGGCACCTGCAAGTTCCCAGACATTTCTGGGGGGAATGGCCCTAGCCCTCACCCTCCGATCCAACAGGTCCCAGACGTGCTCAATGGGATTGAGATCCGGGCTCTTCGCTGGCCATGGCAGAACACTGACATTCCTGTCTTGCAGGAAATCATGCACAGAATGAGCAGTATGGCTGGTGGCATTGTCATGCTGGAGGGTCATGTCAGGATGAGCCTGCAGGAAGGGTACCACATGAGGGAGGAGGATGTCTTCCCTGTAACACACAGCGTTGAGAATGCCTGCGATGACAAGAAGCTCAGTCCGATGATGCTGTGACACACCGCCCCAGACCATGACGGACCCTCCACCTCCAAATCCCGCTGCAGAGCACAGGCCTCGGTGTAACGCTCATTCCTTCAACGATAAACGCGAATCTGACCATCACCCCTGGTGAGACAAAACTGCGACTCGTCAGTGAAGAACACTTTTTGCCAGTCCTGTCTGGTCCAGCTATGGTGGGTTTGTGCCCATAGGCGACGCTGTTGCCGGTGATGTCTGGTGTGGACCTGCCGTACAACAGGCCTACTAGCCCTTAGTCCAGCCTCTCTCAGCCTATTGCGGACAGTCTGAGCACTGATGGAGGGATTGTGTGTTCCTGGTGTAACTTGGGCAGTTGTTGTTGCCATCCTGTACCTGTCCCGCAGGTGTGATGTTCAGATGTACTAATCCTGTGCAGGTGTTGTTACACGTGGTCTGCCACTGCGAGGACGATCAGCTGTCCGTCCTGTCTCTCTGTAGCGCTGTCTTAGGCGTCTCACGGTACAGACATTGAAATGTATTGCCCTGGCCACACCTGCAGTCCTCATGCCTCCTTGCAGAATGCCTAAGGCACGTTCACACAGATGAGCAGGGACCCTGGGCATCTTTCTTTTGGTGTTTTTCAGAGGCAGTAGAAAGGCCTCTTTAGTGTCCTAAGTTGTCATAAATGTGACCTTAATTGCCTACCGTCTGTAAGCTGTTAGTGTCTTAACGACCGTTCCACAGGTGCATGTTCATTACTTGTTTATGGTTCATTGAACAAACATGAGAAACAGTGTTTAAATCCTTTCCAATGAAGATCTGTGAAGTTATTTGGATTTTTAAAAATTGTCTTTGAAAGACTGGGAACTGAAGAAGGGACGTTTCTTTTTTTGCTGAGTTTATTTACATTTTACAGACAGTATATATTACATTATGTTTGTTTTTAGTCCCCGCCTTTGCCTACCCCCAACCCCTCCCATCTATCTCTGAACACCATCCAGTCCCATCCTTTAGCTCCCCTCAACCCCTCCATCTATCTCTGAACACCATCCTGTCCTTCAGCTACCATCAACCCCTCCCATCTATCTCTGAACACCATCCTGTCCTTCAGCTACCATCAACCCCTCCCATCTATCTCTGAACACCATCCAGTCCCATCCTTCAGCTACCCCCAACCCCTCCATCTGTCTCTGAACACCATCCAGTCCCATCCTTCAGCTACCATCAACCTCTCCCATCTGTCTCTGAACACCATCCAGTCCCATCCTTCAGCTACCATCAACCCCTCCCATCTATCTCTGAACACCATCCAGTCCCATCCTTCAGCTACCCTCAACCCCTCCATCTATCTCTGAACACCATCCAGTCCCATCCTTCAGCTACCCTCAACCCCTCCCATCTATCTCTGAACACCATCCAGTCCCATCCTTTAGCTACCATCAACCTCTCCCATCTATCTCTGAACACCATCCAGTCCCATCCTTCAGCTACCATCAACCCCTCCCATCTATCTCTGAACACCATCCAGTCCCATCCTTCAGCTACCCTCAACCCCTCCCATCTATCTCTGAACACCATCCAGTCCCATCCTTTAGCTACCATCAACCACTCCCATCTATCTCTGAACACCATCCCGTCCTTCAGCTACCCTCAACCCTTTCTATCTATCTCTGAACACCATCCAGTCCCCCCATCCAGTCCCACCCTTGTAACAGGCTACAGTATTTACTCTGTAGCAGGCTACAGTATTTACTCTAACAGGCTACAGTATTTACTCTGTAGCAAGCTACAGTATTTACTCTAACAGGCTACAGTATTTACTCTGTAGCAGGCTACAGTATTTACTCTGTAGCAGGCTACAGTATTTACTCTGTAGCAGGCTACAGTATTTACTCTAACAGGCTACAGTATTTACTCTGTAGCAGGCTACAGTATTTACTCTAACAGGCTACAGTATTTACTCTAACAGGCTACAGTATTTACTCTAACAGGCTACAGTATTTACTCTGTAGCAGGCTACAGTATTTACTCTAACAGGCTACAGTATTTACTCTAACAGGCTACAGTATTTACTCTGTAGCAGGCTACAGTATTTACTCTAACAGGCTACAGTATTTACTCTGTAGCAGGCTACAGTATTTACTCTGTAGCAGGCTACAGTATTTACTCTAACAGGCTACAGTATTTACTCTGTAGCAGGCTACAGTATTTACTCTAACAGGCTACAGTATTTACTCTAACAGGCTACAGTATTTATCTAACAGGCTACAGTATTTACTCTGTAGCAGGCTACAGTATTTACTCTAACAGGCTACAGTATTTACTCTGTAGCAGGCTACAGTATTTACTCTAACAGGCTACAGTATTTACTCTAACAGGCTACAGTATTTACTCTAACAGGCTACAGTATTTACTCTGTAGCAGGCTACAGTATTTACTCTAACAGGCTACAGTATTTACTCTAACAGGCTACAGTATTTACTCTGTAGCAGGCTACAGTATTTACTCTAACAGGCTACAGTATTTACTCTGTAGCAGGCTACAGTATTTACTCTGTAGCAGGCTACAGTATTTACTCTGTAGCAGGCTACAGTATTTACTCTGTAGAAGGCTACAGTATTTACTCTAACAGGCTACAGTATTTACTCTAGCAGGCTACATTATTTACTCTGTAGCAGGCTGCAGTATTTACTCTGTAGCAGGCTACAGTATTTACTCTAACAGGCTACAGTATTTACTCTGTAGCAGGCTACAGTATTTACTCTGTAGCAGGCTACAGTATTTACTCTGTAGCAGGCTACAGTATTTACTCTGTAGCAGGCTACAGTATTTACTCTGTAGCAGGCTACAGTATTTACTCTAACAGGCTACAGTATTTACTCTAGCAGGCTACAGTATTTACTCTGTAGCAGGCTACAGTATTTACTCTGTAGCAGGCTACAGTATTTACTCTGTAGCAGGCTACAGTATTTACTCTAACAGGCTACAGTATTTACTCTGTAGCAGGCTACAGTATTTACTCTAGCAGGCTACAGTATTTACTCTGTACACTAATCCCAGGATAGATTAACCGTAAATGCTCTTGTTTTGAGCCAGATACATTGATCAATGTATCAGAGTTCATATGAATGGATGATACTCCCTTTCCTCGTCTTATTTCTTTAGGTTTCATGTGCTTTGACCTGTCAAATTATGGGCATATTATTGAGTTGTAGCGGATAAATAATTCCCTTTAATAAATATGAGGAACGTACAGATAGAGCCGTTTACAACACCAGAGTTCATTGCAACTCACTGCATTTGTCAAGTCATAGATTTGACAGTGAATGTGCTGTGATGACTGATAAAACTAGTAATTTATCTGTAATATTTGGGTTGGAGTGGATATTTCCCATAAATCAACTAATCATTTCTGATCTGAGCTGTTGGCTAGAGACAGTATTGGGTAGTTTACAACCTGTCACTGTGAATGAGCAGTGTGATGTTACAATGAAAATGACCCCTCTTGCTGTTTGTGTTTTGAGAGAGGAGGTGGCTGGGAGAAGGACTGTCAGAGTCTGTGCAAAACCATGTTGCATCCAAATACACTCGGAGTCTGTGTGTTGTTTTCCTGTGGTTTCCACAGGGCACAGGGTAGGACTGGGGTTGGTCACAGGTTACAGGGTAGGACTGGGGTTGGTCACAGGTTACAGGGTAGGACTAGGGTAGGTCACAGGGCACAGGGTAGGACTGGGGTTGGTCACGGGGCACAGGGTAGGACTGGGGTTGGTCACAGGGCACAGGGTAGGCTGGGGTAGGTCACAGGGCACAGGGTAGGACTGGGGTAGGTCACAGGTTACAGGGTAGGACTGGGGTTGGTCACAGGGCACAGGGTAGACTGGGGTAGGTCACAGGGCACAGGGTAGGACTGGGGTAGGTCACAGGTTACAGGGTAGGACTGGGGTTGGTCACAGGGCACAGGGTAGACTGGGGTAGGTCACAGGTTACAGGGTAGGACTAGGGTAGGTCACAGGGCACAGGGTAGGACTGGGGTTGGTCACGGGGCACAGGGTAGGACTGGGGTTGGTCACAGGGTACAGGGTAGGACTGGGGTTGGTCACAGGTTATAGGGTAGGACGGGTTGGTCACAGGTTACAGGGTAGGACTGCGGTTGGTCACGGGGCACAGGGTAGGACTGGGGTTGGTCACAGGTTACAGGGTAGGACTGGGGTTGGTCACAGGTTACAGGGTAGGACTGGGGTTGGTCACAGGTTACAGGGTAGGATTGTGGTTGGCCACAGTGCATAGGGTAGGACTGGGGTAGGTCACAGGGCACAGGGTAGGAGGGGGTAGGTCACAGGGCAGGACTGGGGTTGGTCACAGGTTACAGGGTACGACTGTGGTAGGTCACAGGGTAGAACTGCAGTAGGACACAGGGTACAGGGTAGGACTGCAGTAGGTTACCGGGCACAGGGTAGTACTGCGGTAGGTCACAGGGCACAGGGTAGGACTGCGGTTGGTCACGGGGCACAGGGTAGGACTGCGGTTGGTCACAGGGTACAGGGTAGGACTGCAGTAGGTTACCGGGCACAGGGTAGGACTGCGTTAGGTCATAGGGTAGGATTGCGGTAGGTCACAGGGAACATGGTAGGACTGCAGTAGGGCACAGGTTACAGGGTAGGAATGCAGTAGGTTACAGGGTAGGAATGCGGTAGGTCACAGGGCACAGGGTAGGACTGTGGTAAGTCACAGGGTAGGACTGCAGTAGATAACCGTGTACAGGGTAGGACTGCGGTAGGTTACAGTGTACAGGGTGGGATTGCGGTAGGTCACAGTGTACAGGGTGGGATTGCGGTAGGTCCATTTAGATACAGATTTGTGCTGCAGATTGCAAATCCTGAACCTCTCCTCCATCCCTATGGTACCTGTTATATCACAACACACACACACACACACACACACACACACACACACACACACACACACACACACACACCCAAACCACATTGTCCAGCTCCAACCCCAGATGTGTACAGCAGAAAGGTGTGTGTGTGAGTGATTACGCTGTGCTCCATCAGTGTGTGGGCATGTCAGTTCTAGTGCTGGTAGCAGTAACCAGGTAGTCTGTCAGTGTTGTTGAGTCCTCGTGCGTCTGTATGCCCCAGCGTAGCAGTGATAGATACGTGCAGTGTGATTACTCTTCATGTGCTGGTAGCATTGGGATCCCTTCCAATTACCAGTGTCTCACGTATCTTACCGTAATTGTGGGGATGAACAGATGAACACAAACACTGACACACCATTTCCTACAGCATAGATGTTTCCTCCCTGTAATCACTCAGCCCAGATATTTCCTCTCTGTATCACTCAGCCTGGATACTCTGTATCACTCAGCCTGGATACTACCTCCCTGTATCACTCAGCCTAGATACTGCCTCCCTGTATCGCTCAGCCTAGATACTCTGTATCACTCAGCCTGGATACTGCCTCCCTGTATCACTCAGCCTAGATACTGCCTCCCTGTAATCACTCAGCCTAGATACTGCCTCCCTGTATCACTCAGCCTAGATACTCTGTATCACTCAGCCTGGATACTGCCTCCCTGTATCACTCAGCCTAGATACTGCCTCCCTGTAATCACTCAGCCTAGATACTGCCTCCCTGTATCACTCAGCCTAGATACTGCCTCCCTGTATCACTCAGCCTAGATACTGCCTCCCTGTATCACTCAGCTTAGATACTGCCTCCCTGTACCACTCAGCCTAGATACTCTGTATAACTCAGCCTAGATACTCTGTATCACTCAGCCTAGATACTCTGTATCACTCAGCCTAGATACTCTGTATCACTCAGCCTAGATACTCTGTATCACTCAGCCTGGATACTGCCTCTCTGTATCACTCAGCCTGGATACTGCCTCTCTGTATCACTCAGCCTGGATACTGCCTCCCTGTATCACTCAGCCTGGATACTGCCTCCCTGTATCACTCAGCCTAGATACTCTGTATCACTCAGCCTGGATACTGCCTCTCTGTATCACTCAGCCTGGATACTGCCTCCCTGTATCACTCAGCCTAGATACTCTGTATCACTCAGCC
>NC_056433.1:86519392-86593362 GCF_018296145.1 Oncorhynchus tshawytscha
TGTCACGAGCTTCGTAAACAACAGCTGTAGACTAACAGTGAAATACTTACTTACGGGTCCTTTTCTAACAATTCAGAGAGAAAGATAAAAATGTTTTGAAATAGTGACATGAGGAATAAATAGAGTGAATAACGAAAATAACATGGCTTTATACAGGAAGTACCAGGTAATGACGTGGCTTTATACAGGAAGTACCAGGTAATAACGTGGCTTTATACAGGAAGTACCAGGTAATAACGTGGCTTTATACAGGAAGTACCAGGTAATAACATGGCTATATACAGGGAGTACCAGGTAATAACATGGCTATATACAGGAAGTACCAGGTAATAACATGGCTATATACAGGAAGTACCAGGTAATAACGTGGCTTTATACAGGAAGTACCAGGTAATAACGTGGCTTTATACAGGAAGTACCAGGTATAACGTGGCTTTATACAGGAAGTACCAGGTAATAACGTGGCTTTATACAGGAAGTACCAGGTAATAACGTGGCTTTATACAGGAAGTACCAGGTAATAACGTGGCTTTATACAGGAAGTACCAGGTAATAACGTGGCTTTATACAGGAAGTACCAGGTAATAACGTGGCTTTATACAGGAAGTACCAGGTAAAAACGTGGCTTTATATACCAGGTAATAATGTGGCTAGGAAGTGCCCGTACCAGGTAATAACATGGCTATATACAGGAAGTACCAGGTAATAACATGGTTATATACAGGGAGTACCAGGTATAGGAAGTACCAGGTGACTATATACAGGGAGTACCAGGTAATAACATGGCTATATACAGGGAGTACCAGGTAATAACATGGTTATATACATGGAGTACCAAGTAATAACATGGCTATATACTGGGAGTACCAGGTAATAATGGCTATATACAGGAAGTACCAGGTAATAACATGGCTATATACAGGGAGTACCAGGTAATAACATGGCTATATACAGGAAGTACCAGGTAATAACATGGCTATATACAGGAAGTACCAGGTAATAACATGGCCATATACAGGAAGTACCAGGTAATAACATGACTATATACAGGGAGTACCAGGTAATAACATGACTATATACAGGGAGTACCAGGTAATAACATGACTATATACAGGGACAACTTTACTTACTAATATTTATCTCCTTTGAAACTACGTAGCATGTTAGCTAACCCTTCCCCTAACCCTAACTTTAACCCTTTAACCTTACTCCGAGCTAGCATTAGCCACCTAGCCACCAAGTTAGAGTTAGCAACAACACATTTCAATTCGTAACGTATTGCACGAAACGGTTGATGGGCATCCACAAATGGATACATACCATACGAAATGTAACATATCATACAGACTGATACGAAATGCTCTGAGACCAGGTTGGTGCAGGAGATTTAGTGCAAAAAAGTATTTGGGTGTGTATGTGTGTGTTGGGGTGTGTATGTGTGTGCTGGGATGTGTATGTGTGTGTTGGGGTGTGTGTGTTTGGGTGTGTATGTGTGCGTTGGGATTTTTGTTTGTGTTGGGGTGTGTATGTGTTTTGTGGTCAGTATGTGTTTTGGGGTGTGTATGTGTGTGTGTGTTGTGGTCTGTATGTGTGTTGGGGTGTGTTTGTGTGTGTTGGGGTGTTTGTGTGTGTGTGTTTGGGATGTGTGTGTGTGTGTGTTTGGGGTGTTTGTGTGTGTTTTGGGGTGTGTATGTGTGTGTGTTGTGGTCTGTATGTGTGTTGGTGTGTGTGTGTGTGTGTGTGTTGGGGTGTGTGTTTGTGTGTGTTGGGGTGTTTGTATGTGTGTGTGTGGGGTGTGTGTTGGGGTGTGTTTGTGTGTTTGTTGGGGTGTGGTTGTGTGTGTGTGTGTTGGGGTGTGTGTTGGGGTATGTGTTGTGTTTGTGTGTGTTGGGTGTGTGTGTTTGTGGGTGTGTTTGTGTGTGTTTGTGTGTGTTGGGGTGTGTTGGGATATGTGTTGGGGTGTGTTTGTGTGTGTTGGGGTGTGTGTTGGTGTGTGTTGGGGGGTGTGTTGTGTGTAGTGCACTACTATGGGCCCTGGTCAAAAAAAAGTGCACTGCCGTAAAACGCTGATTCTCAAATAGCCTCCTGTCCCTTTTAACACCCGGAGCAACTAATATAGTGTCTACAGATGTATGATTAGTTTCAAAATAAAACTTTTTAAGTAAACTCCATGTCAAATGCAAAGAGGACCAAATTGTTCAGTTTCAATTTGTTACATTAAATAATTCAGTTATCACTCAAAACAATGATGGGAATCTTCACTTTTTAACAACCTGTTAATCATTGACTGCTAACAGCAAGATCTTCCCGCTAACTGGCCGACCCCAAAAAAACGGTCAACAACCTCAGTCAACAACTTCACTCAACAACTTCACTCAACAACCTCAGTCAACAACTTCAGTCAACAACTTCAGTCAACAACTTCAGTCAACAACTTCAGTCAACAACCTCAGTCAACAACTTCACTCAACAACTTCACTCAACAACTTCAGTCAACAACTTCAGTCAACAACTTCAGTCAACAACCTCAGTCAACAACTTCAGTCAACAACCTCAGTCAACAATTACAGAACCCAGAAATTGGCAGTCAACAACTTCAGTCAAAACCTCACAACCTCAGTCAACAACCTCAGTCAACAACTATTCTGTCAACAATATATGTTTTAAAATTAGTCATTAAACCTCATGAACAATTACAGAACCCAGAAATTGGCAGAGTGAAAAATTGCAGAAAATGCACAGTCAGAGAAGAGAATAACTATTCTGTCAAGGATTATATATGTTTTATGAAATTATGTTATTAAATAATGAACTATGCAAATGAGCGAAAGCTGTGTGTATTAAAGGAAATAGAGGCCTGGCTCAAATGAGTGCCTGTTGCTTCAGTGATTTAATGTAAATAAACGCTGGGGATATGATTTTAAGTTTTTACCATAAATAGGGATTCATTTGGGACTCATATTTGAAAGGGTGTCACAGACAGACAGACAGTGCCAGACAGACTGACTGACTGACTGACTGACTGACAGACAGACAGACAGACAGACAGACAGACAGACAGACAGACAGACAGACAGACAGACAGACAGACAGACAGACAGACAGACAGACAGACAGACAGACAGACAGACAGACAGACAGACAGACAGACAGACAGACAGACAACACAGACACAGACAGACAGACAGACAGACAGACAGACAGACAGACAGACAGACAGACAGACAGACAGACAGACAGACAGACAGACAGACAGACAGACAGACAGACAGACAGACAGACAGACAGACAGACAGACAGACAGACAGACAGACAGACAGACAGACAGACAGAGGACAGACAGACCCAGTCCCCTCCCAGTTCCAGACCACTGGGCAGCAGCCAATGTAAATTTCATCACAGCGTGTCTTTGTGTCAGAGAAAAAAAGATCCAAAGACAAGATTGTAATCAAAGCAAACTTCAGTGATTCACTCCTCTCTTGAAGCGAAGTACAGGGTAAACAAACAGCTTAGCGTTCCCTAGACCTCCACGTACTGTTCTCCACTATAAGTTAAGTAAACTCACTGTTCTTTTGTATGTTCCTTTATAAGACCTCTCTCTCAATATGAGAAAAAAAAGAACACAGAATGGGCATCAACACTGTCACACTGCCATCATCAATCACTGAACGCTGTACTTTAATGTTTGTGAAGCATTGTACCTTTCGCAATGTGAACCCGTAGGATCTGGAAAGACGAGACAACATAGGAGCTCTACCTGGAGATTACTCCTCCTAGCCTTTTATGGAAAAGCTAGGAGGATTAAGCAGTGAACTTTCAGGCAGAATAGGAGAAAATAGATTCAGTTTCTAATTGAAAACATTTTGACTGCAACTCCAGGTTGACATTTTTCATCCGCGACCTACAGTGTCTTCAGATGTATCTCATCCAACCAGCTGGTGACGTCGGTGACCTACAGTGTCTTCAGATGTATCTCATCCAACCAGCTGGTGATGTCTGCGACCTACAGTGTCTTCAGATGTATCTCAGCCAACCAGCTGGTGATGTCTGCGACCTACAGTGTCTTCAGATGTATCTCAGCCAACCAGCTGGTGACGTCCGTGACCTACAGTGTCTTCAGATGTATCTCAGCCAACCAGCTGGTTACGTTCGCGACCTACAGTATCTTCAGATGTATCTCAGCCAACCAGCTGGTGACGTCGGTGACCTACAGTGTCTTCAGATGTATCTCATCCAACCAGCTGGTGATGTCTGCGACCTACAGTGTCTTCAGATGTATCTCAGCCAACCAGCTGGTGATGTCTGCGACCTACAGTGTCTTCAGATGTATCTCAGCCAACCAGCTGGTGATGTCTGCGACCTACAGTGTCTTCAGATGTATCTCAGCCAACCAGCTGGTGACGTCCGTGACCTACAGTGTCTTCAGATGTACCTCAGCCAACCAGCTGGTGACATCCGCGACCTACAGTGTCTTCAGATGTATCTCATCCAACCAGCTGGTGATGTCTGCGACCTATAGTGTCTTCAGATGTATCTCAGCCAACCAGCTGGTGACATCCGTGACCTACAGTGTCTTCAGATGTATCTCAGCCAACCAGCTGGTGACATCCGTGACCTATAGTGTCTTCAGATGTATCTCAGCCAACCAGCTGGTGACATCAATGACCTACAGTGTCTTCAGATGTATCTCAGCCAACCAGCTGGTGACATCCGTGACCTCACAGTGTCTTCAGATGTATCTCAGCCAACCAGCTGGTGACATCCAAACATACCTATAGTGTCTTCAGATGTATCTCAGCCAACCAGCTGGTGACATCCCTGACCTACAGTGTCTTCAGATGTTTTTTCAGAGCCAACCAGCTGGTGACATCCGCGACCTGTGTCTTCAGATGTATCTCAGCCAACCAGCTGGTGACATCCGTGACCTTACAGTGTCTTCAGATGTATCTCATCCAACCAGCTGGTGACGTGTTGTGACCTTGTGTCTTCAGATGTATCTCATCCAACCAGCTGGTGACATCCGTGACCTACAGTGTCTTCAGATGTATCTCAGCCAACCAGCTGGTGACATCCGCGACCTATAGTGTCTTCAGATGTATCTCAGCCAACCAGCTGGTGACATCCGTGACCTACAGTGTCTTCAGATGTATCTCATCCAACCAGCTGGTGACGTCGGTGACCTACAGTGTCTTCAGATGTATCTCAGCCAACCAGCTGGTGACATCCGCGACCTATAGTGTCTTCAGATGTATCTCAGCCAACCAGCTGGTGACATCAATGACCTACAGTGTCTTCAGATGTATCTCAGCCAACCAGCTGGTGACGTCGGCGACCTACAGTGTCTTCAGATGTATCTCAGCCAACCAGCTGGTGACATCCGCGACCTACAGTGTCTTCAGATGTATCTCAGCCAACCAGCTGGTGACATCCGCGACCTACAGTGTCTTCAGATGTATCTCAGCCAACCAGCTGGTTACATCCGTGACCTACAGTGTCTTCAGATGTATCTCAGCCAACCAGGTTTCATAACAGCCAGGGTTTCAACTGCTGTAAGCTACAGCGCTCTGAGTCTGTCGTCTCAGTCAGGAGCAGATGATGGAAACTCACTGACACTGGCAAACATAATCCTCTTTTTTTACTCTAAGTGCATCTCAAACGGTTCCTTATTCCCTAGATAGTCCACAACTTTTTTTTCCAGAGCCCGAAGGTCAAAGGGTAATGCACTCTGTTGGTAGCAGGATGCCATTTGGGACATAGACAATAACGTTGTAATTAATTGTTGTTACTTTAGCTCCTTTCTGGGGGGGATCACACTTTCTTTTAGACTGGGTCTGGACTAGACAGCTGATGTAGGATGTGTTGTGTACTTTGGCTGGAGGCTAAAATAAAGGCTGTCCATCCATAGGCTGTCCATCCATAGGCTGTCCATCCATAGGCTGTCCATTTTCTCTATCTCTCTTCTCATTCTCTCTCTCTCTGTCTCTCTCTCCTGCGTCTCTCTCTCCTGCCTCTCTCTCTCCTGCCTCTCTCTCTCCTCCTCTCTCTCTCTCTCTCTCTCTCTCTCTCTCTCCCTGCCTCTCTCTCTCTCTCCTGCCTCTCTCTCTCTCTCCTCCTCTCTCTCTCTCTCTCCTGCCTCTCTCTCTCTCTCTGCCTCTCTCTCTCTCCTGCCTCTCTCTACCTCTCTCTCTCCTGCCTCTCTCTCTCTCTCTCTGCCTCTCTCTCTCTCTCTCTCTGCCTCTCTCTCTCTCTCTCCTGCCTCTCTCTCTCTCCCTGCCTCTCTCTCTCTCTCTCCCTCCCTCCTCTCTCTCCTGCCTCACAATCTCTCTCTCTCTCCTGTGCCTCTACCTCTCTCTCTCCATGCCTCTCTCTCTCTCTCTCTGGGAGGTCTCTCTCTCCTCAGCTCTCTCTCCTGCCTCTCTCTCTCTCTCTCTTGCCTCTTTCACTCCATCTCTCTCTCTAATGTATTGTCTCTCTCTATCTAGCTGTTTGTGCTGTGTCATGGCCTGCTGCAGCTCACCCAGCTGCTCTACAGTTCCTACTTTAAGAGCACCATCACCACCATTGAGAGACGCTTTGGCCTCAGCAGTTTCTCCTCTGGCACCATCTCCTCTCTGCACGAGGTAAGAGCCAACCAGTAACCACAGCTCGGTAAAGAAGTCATGTTAGATTCATCTCAGCTGATGGTTGAAAGAGTAGAAATGCATAAGCACTGGATGGTGTTGTGATATGACTCGTTATATTAGTATTATGTGAGTATGCCGCCTGCTTTTGTTGAAGCGCTGTCCGAGCCTTGCTCCTAGAGTAGAAAACAAGCAGCCATTCACTGAGTGTGTATTGCTACTGTATTCTCCTGGTCATAAGGTCTCTGACACACTCTCTTTCCCTCCCCCTTCTCTCTCTCTCTCTCTCTCTCTGTCCCTCCCCCTACTCTCTGCCACCCCCTTCTATCACTCTCTTTCCCTCCCCCTGGATGGATTCTCTCTCTCTCTCTCTCTCTGTCCCTCCCCCTACTCTCTGCCACCCCCTTCTATCACTCTCTTTCCCTCCCCCTTCTCCCTCCCTCTCTCTGCCCCCCCTCCCCTTCTCTCGCTGGATGCCCCTCCCCCCCTACTCTCTGCCCCCTTCTATCACTCTCTTTCCCTCCCCCTTTCTCTCTCTCTCTTCTCTCTCTCTCTCTCTGTCCCTCCTCCCTACTTTCTGCCCCCCCCTTTTAGATCACTCTCTTTCCCTCCCCCTGGATCTCTTCTCTCTCTCTCTGGATTCTGTCCCTCCTCCCTACTCTCTGCCCCCTTCTATCACTCTCTTTCCCTCCCCCTTCTCTCTCTCTGGATCTTCTCTCTCTCTGTCCCTCCCCCTTACTCTCTGCCACCCCCTTCTATCACTCTCTTTCCCTCCCCTTCTCCCTCCCTCTCTCTGCCCCCCCTCCCCTTCTATCGCTCTCTGTCCCTCCCCTTCTCTCTCTCTCTGTCCCTCCCTCCCTCTAGGTGGGGAACACAATTCTGATAGTGTTTGTGAGTTACCTGGGCAGCAGGGTCCATCGGCCTCGTCTCATCGGACTGGGAGGTCTGCTGATGTCCATCAGCGCTCTCATCCTGGCCCTACCTCACTTCCTGTCCCAGCCCTATAACTATGACTCTGTCATACATGGTAAGATGTTGGGATGAAATATATCTCTATTACAGTGACATTACCCTGAAACACCAACACCACTACGTCAGAGGGTAGGTTACATGGGTTGGGTTTCCATCACACAGAATATCGTAGAAAAGATTTGTTAGTCCAGGACTATTACCGTGTCCGGGAAACTGGTCCTGTGAGTTTTAAAACCTAGTCTATGGCAATGCAAGTATCATCCACAGTCAGTCTCTATAAATCAGCAGTCCCAGTGTGTTGGACCTGGTTCCGCCTGTCATCGAGTGGATGGATTTAGAGTGGATGGATTTAGAGTGGATGGATTTAGACTGGATGGATTTAGACTGGATGGATTTAGACTGGATGGATGGATTTAGAGTGGATGGATGGATTTAGAGTGGATGGATGGATTTAGAGTGGATGGATGGATTTAGAGTGGATGGATTTAGAGTGGATGGATGGATTTAGAGTGGATGGATGGATTTAGAGTGGATGGATGGATTTAGAGTGGATGGATTTAGACTGGATGGATTTAGAGTAGATGGATGGATTTAGAGTGGATGGATGGATTTAGAGTGGATGGATTTAGAGTGGGTGGATGGATTTAGAGTAGATGGATTTAGAGTGGATGGATGGATTTAGAGTGGATGGATGGATTTAGAGTGGATGGATGGATTTAGAGTGGATGGATGGATTTAGCGTGGATGGATTTAGACTGGATGGATTTAGAGTAGATGGATGGATTTAGAGTGGATGGATGGATTTAGAGTGGATGGATTTAGAGTAGATGGATGGGTGGATTTAGAGTAGATGGATGGGTGGATTTAGAGTGGATGGGTGGATTTAGAGTGGGATGGATGGATTTAGAGTGGGATGGATGGATTTAGAGTGGGATGGATGGATTTAGAGTGGATGGGTGGATTTAGAGTGGATGGATTGAGAGTGGATGGATGGATTTAGAGTGGTGGATTGTGGGAGCCAGGCTGGCTTGCAGGTGCTCTCTAGCTCCTGTGTGTGTGGTTCACGTGAATGTGTGTGCTTTCTCCAGATCGCCAAGACCTGTGTTCCCTCCAGGGTACCTCCAACACCACAGAGGCCTGTGGAAAGACAGAGATCAAGCGTATAGCAGACACCAACAACTTGTGGCTGCTCATGGCTATAGCTCAGCTGCTGTTCGGGGTGGGGTCTGTTCCCATACAACCCTTTGGTATCTCTTATGTGGATGACTTCGCCGGACGAGGCAACTCCCCCCTCTACATAGGTAAGAGGCCTATAGCCTACTGAAACACTAGTCTCTCTACATAGGTAAGAGGCCTATAGCTCTACTGAAACACTAGTCTCTCTACATAGGTATGAGGCAGTGTAGCCTACTGAAACACTAGCCCCTCTACATAGGTAAGAGGCCTATAGCTTACTGAAACACTAGCCCCTCTACTTAGGTAAGAGGCCTGTAGATAACTGAAACACTAGCCCCTCTACATAGGTAAGAGGCCTGTAGATAATTCGAACACTAATATAATAAATATCAGACACAATGACCGCTACATACCAGCCTGCATCCCACTGCTGGCTTGCCTCTGAAGCTAAGCAAGGTTGGTTCTGGTCAGTTCCTGGACGGGAGACCAGATGCTGCTGGAAGTGGTGTTGGAGGGCCAATAGGAGGCACTCTTTCCTCTGGTCTAAAGAAATGCCCCACGGCAATGATTAGGGACATTGCCCTGTGTAGGGGGCCACCTTTCGGATAGGATGTTAAACGGGTATCCTGACTCTCTGTGGTCACTAAAGATCCCATGGAAATTATCATAAGAGTAGGGGTGTTATCTAAGGGTCCTGGCTAAATTCCAAATCTGGCCCTCATACCATCACGGCCACCAAATCACCCCCAACTTCCAATTGGCTCAATCATCCCCTATAACTATTCCCCAGGTTGTTGCTGTAAATGAGAATGCGTTCTCAGTCAACCTCCCTGGTAAAAGACCTTGACTGTTTCTTTTCTCCTCAGCCATCCTGTTTGCCCTGTCTGTGTTTGGACCTGCCTTCGGCTTCCTGCTGGGCTCCGTCATGCTGAGGATCTATGTGGATGTGGACAGAACCGGCTCAGGTAGGTACTGTGTTTGGATCGTCACATTGGTGGCCGAGGTTTGGTGGCTGATTTAGAGGGTGGGATTGTATAGCTTGGGCTCATATTGAAAAGCTGTTAACGATCTGTTTCTGTCTCTGTTCCTGCCTTCGTCTCTCTGTTACGATCTCAATCTCTCTCTGTCCTTTCTCCTCCTCTCTCCCTCCCTCTAACTTTCCTCTCTCTCTCTCTCTCCCTCTCTCTTCACACCCTCCCTCTAACTTTCCTCTCTCCTCTCTCCCGCTAGTCACCAACGCTGAGCTGGTCCCTACAGACCCTCGCGGGGTGGGTGCGTGGTGGATGGGCCTCCTCATCTCCTCTGCCAGCCTAGCCCTGACCTCCATCCCATACTTCTTCTTTCCTCGCAGCATGCTGCTGGAAGGCAATGTGGGTAACACTCCGTCACTAAAGTTCTGTCCCAAAATGCACCCTATTCCCTATATAGTGAACAACCTTTGACCAGGGGTCCTATTCCCTACATAGTGAACAACCTTTGACCAGGGGTCCTATTCCCTACATAGTGAACGACCTTGGACCAGGGGTCCTATTCCCTACATAGTGAAAGACCTTTGACCAGGGGTCCTATTCCCTACATAGTGAACGACCTTGGACCAGGGGATGCATTTGGGATGCAGCCATAAATGCTTAGAATTTGCTTATGAATGTTTCATAAAGTCTGTATGTTGGTACGTGTCACATAAGGTGTTACTGGGGTGGCAGTGTAGCCTAGTGGTTAGAGCGTTGGGCTAGTAACCGGAAGGTTGCAAATCCCCGAGCTGACAAGGTACAAATCTGTCGTTCTGCCCCTGAACAGGCAGTTAACCCACTGTTTCTAGGCCGTCATTGAAAATAAGAATTTGTTCATAACTGACTTGGCTGGTTAAATAAAGGTCAAATTTTTAAAAAATTTAAAAATTCCCTGGAGAAACAAAAAACATTCCCCAAACCAAGGAGCATGCAGTGCTATGTTAGTTTACTTAATAATTCCCCTTCTCACAATACTATCTTCCTCAGGTTGTAAGACCAGGGCCCAGACGCTAATATAATATCTATTGTCGTGTGTCATTATATTGAATGACTTGAAATACCTACAGCTTAAAAGGAAATATTTTCTGGGGAAATTATTCTCAGGTTATTACTGACCTCTTCTGGTATGGAGCCAGTAGTGCAAATGATTGTTACTGTAGACCTATAACACAAAGCAGGGCCTAGACTAGTGTTCTGTCCAGGGGGTGTACTGGTACATCATGCTGTCTCACTACAGTATCAGGAGATAGACTAGTGTCCTGTCCAGGGGGTGTACTGGTACATCAAGCTGTCTCACTACAGAAACAGGAGATAGACTAGTGTCCTGTCCAGGGGGTGTCCTGCTACATCAAGCTGTCTCACTACAGAAACAGGAGATAGACTAGTGTCCTGTCCAGGGGGTGTCCTGGTACATCAAGCTGTCTCACTACAGAAACAGGAGATAGACTAGTGTCCTGTCCAGGGGGTGTCCTGGTACATCAAGCTGTCTCACTACAGAAACAGGAGATAGACTAGTGTCCTGTCCAGGGGGTGTCCTGGTACATCAAGCTGTCTCACTACAGAAACAGGATATAGACTAGTGTCCTGTCCAGGGGGTGTCCTGCTACATCAAGCTGTCTCACTACAGAAACAGGATATAGACTAGTGTCCTGTCCAGGGGGTGTCCTGCTACATCAAGCTGTCTCACTACAGGAACAGGAGATAGACTAGTGTCCTGTCCAGGGGGTGTACTGGTACATCAAGCTGTCTCACTACAGAAACAGGAGATAGACTAGTGTCCTGTCCAGGGGGTGTCCTGCTACATCAAGCTGTCTCACTACAGGAACAGGAGATAGACTACAGTCTTGGCCAAAAGTTTTGAGAATGACACAAATATTAATTTTCACAAAGTCTGCTGCCTCAGTTTGTATGATGGCAATTTGCATATATTCCAGAATGTTATGAAGAGTGATCAGATTAATTGCAAAGTCCCTCTTTTCCATGACAATGAACTGAATCCCCAAAAAACATTTCCACTGCTTTTCAGCCCTGCCACAAAAGGACCAGCTGACATCATGTCAGTGATTCTCTCGTTAACACAGATGTGAGTGTTGACGAGGACAAGGCTGGAGATCACTCTGTTATGCTGATTGAGTCTGAATAACAGACTGGAAGCTTCAAAAGGAGGGTGGTGCTTGGAATCATTGTTCTTCCTCTGTCAATCATGGTTACCTGCAAGGAAACACGTGCCGTCATCTTTGCTTTGCACAAAAAGGGCTTCATAGGCAAGGATATTGCTGCTGGTAAGATTGCACCCAAATCAAACTTTTATCAGATCATCAATAACTTCAAGGAGAGCGGTTCAATTGTTGTGAATAAGGCTTCATGGCGCCCAAGAAAGTCCAGCAAGCGCCAGGACTGTCTCCTAAAGTTGATTCAGCTGTGGGATCGGGGCACCACCAGTACAGAGCTTGCTCAGGAATGGCAGCAGGCAGGTGTGAGGGCATCTGCACGCACAGTGAGGCGAAGACTTTTGGAGGATGGCCTGGTGTCAAGAAGGGCAGCAAAGAAGCCACTTCTCTCTAGGAAAACATCAGGGACAGTGATATTCTGCAAAGGGTACAGGGATTGGACTGCTGAGGACCTGGGTAAAGTCATTTTCTCTGATGAATCACCTTTACGATTGTTTGGGGCATCCAGAAAAAAGCTTGTCCGGAGAAGACAAGGTGAGCGCTACCATCAGTCCTGTGTCATGCCAACAGTAAAGCATCCTGAGACCATTCATGTGTGGGGTTGCTTCTCAGCCAAGGGAGTGGGCTCACTCACAATTTTGCCTAAGAAAACAGCCATGAATAAAGAATGGTACCAACACATCCTCCGAGAGCAACTTCTCCCAACCATCCAGGAACAGTTTGGTGACAAACAATGCCTTTTCCAGCATGATGGAGCAACTTGCCATAAGGCAAAAGTGATAACTAAGTGGCTCGGGGAACAAAACATTGATATTTTGGGTCCTTGGCCAGGAAACTCCCCAGACCTTAATCCCATTGAGAACTTGTGGTCAATCCTGAAGAGACAGATGGACAAACAAAAACCCACAAATTCTGACAAACTCCAAGCATTGATTATGCAAGAATGGGCTGCCATCAGTCAGGATGTGGCCCAGAAGTTAATTGACAGCATGCCAGGGTGGATTGCAGAGGTCTTAAAAGGGTCAACACTGCAAATATTGACTCTTTGCATCAACTTCATGTAATTGTCAATAAAAGCCTTTGACACTTCTGAAATGCTTGTAATTATACTTCAGTATTCCATAGTAACATCTGACAAAAATATCTAAAGACACTGAAGCAGCAAACTTTGTGGAAATTAATATTTGTGTCATTCTCAAAACTTTGGCCACGACTGTAGTGTCCTGTCCAGGGGGTGTACTCGTATATATCAAGACTCTCTCTCTCTGTCTCTCTGTCTCTCTATAAAACATTTTGAATAATGAAATAAAAACTGCTTCTCTTTTGCTTTCGTCACCCCTCTGAAACTATTTGTTTTCCAAAATAAAAGTTCAAATGATGCATGCGTTGTTTCTGCCATACTTAAACCTGAATGTATTATTTCCCTGCAGAGTGGAACTGAAGCTGCCATTCAGAATGAAGACTCCAAAAAGCCAGACTTCTCAATGCTTGATTTCCTGAAGAGTAAGTAATTTATATATACACACACACACACACACACACACACACACACACACACACACACACACACACACACACACACACACACACACACACACACACACACACACACACACACACCAGGCATTGGCTGATCGACTAACACATTTGTAAATATTGCTGACAGGCATGATTACAACAACACAGCTTAACCTTTCCATCGCTAGGAGACGTAGTCACTGTTTTTTGTACCGGTCCCTCTGACCATTGTTTTGAGAAACTTGTTTCACACTTGTATTGTGTGTTTTATAAGAGTTCACAGAGAATCTGCCTGGTAGCTACAGTATTTCTTAGTGAACTGACTAATTTATTTGTGTACGTCTGTGTGTGTGTTTATGTGTCTGTCTGTCCTCTCTGTTCCTCTCACCCCAGTGTTCCCCAGGCTGTTTGTTCGTCTGCTCCTCAGTCCTCTGTTCCTGCTGTTGGTTCTGTCTCAGTGCTGTTTCTCTTCAGTCATCGCTGGCCTCGCCACCTTCCTCACCAAGTTCCTGGAGAGACAGTACAGCACAACCACCGCTTACAGCAACCTGCTCATAGGTCAGTACAGCACCTCCACCGCTTACAGCAACCTGCTCATAGGTCAGTACAGTACAACCACCGCTTACAGCAACCTGCTCATAGGTCAGTACAGCACCTCCACCGCTTACAGCAACCTGCTCATAGGTCAGTACAGTACCACTGCCTGCTCATAGGTCAGTACAGTCACACTGCCTGCTCATAGGTCAGTACAGTACCACTGCCTCCTCATAGGTCCGTACAGTTCCACTGCCTCCTCATAGGTCAGTACAGTACCACTGTCTCCTCATAGGTCAGTACAGTACCACTGCCTCCTCATAGGTCAGTACAGTACCACTGCCTCCTCATAGGTCAGTACCACTGTCTCCTCATAGGTCAGTACAACACACACAACGGACGTACATTTCACTAGACAAGTCAGTTAAGAACAAATTCTTATTTACAATGACGGCCTAACCCGGGCCAAACCCAGACGACGCTGGGCCAATTGTGCGCCTTCCTATGGGACTCCCAATCACGGCCCGGATGTGATACAGCCTGGATTCAAACCAAGTACTGCAGTGACACCTCTTGCAGTGTCTTTAGACCCTCAGGAGCACAAAACACGAACCACACACAGAGAGACACACAGAGAGACATACAGAGAGACACACAGAGAGACACACATTTTAAATACTTTATTTCAATCCACAAAGTCACATTACTGTTGAGAAGGATTCACACATTGATATATGGAAACATAAAAGGACCCCTCTTCTCCTGCCTACGACAGCTGACAGAGCAGTGCCTCGTTAGCTGCTTTGTCCTACGCAGGCCTGCGTACACACACACACACACACACTATGTTGAACAGAGGAGCTAGTATGCCTGTTTCATTATTGATAAACCATAAATACGGTAAAGAGGTCAATCGAAACTCGACCAAAACAATGGAATTAACATAGTGGGGGTGGGGGAAACATCTTGAATCTCCTCATTTCTTCCCAGCTAAATTAATCTACATTTTAGGCCATTTTTTTATACGTTTGTTTCACACTATTTTGAGGTAAAAATCAGAGTATAATGTATGGATGGATGTCAACCCCAACACATGTCATTGATGACAATCAACTGCATTACAGTTAAAAAACTATATATTTAAAAAAGACTGACCACCTCCTCTGATTTTGTATATGCTGGCTATGCTAATCAGTTAACATTTAGCAGTCAGTTCTTCTAGACATGACCTGAAAAATAAACAACTTCTAAACGTTAAGCAGCAAAAAAAACCAGACAAAACAAGACTCCAGTAACCACATGGTGGGTCTGTTACAACACATAAATCATGACGGATTTTTACAATGATCCACTTTGTTAAATCAGATTTGTTGAATGTGCACCAATCTGAGCAATGGAACGGTCTGCGTTCCAACCCCTTCACCACATCTTTGTGGAACAGATGAAATGGGGGTACAACTGAATGCATTCTGCATTTATCCTAATTCCTCTGAGTCAGAGGGGGGGGGTTGCCTTAATCGACATCCACATCTTCGGCGCCTGGGGAACAGTGGGTTAACTGCCATCTAACCACCAGGCTTCCTGCCGCCCCTACGCTCTAACCACTAGGCTTCCTGCCGCCCCTACGCTCTAACCACTAGGCTTCCTGGGTTAACCACTGGCTTCCTGCCGCCCCAACGCTAACCACCAGGCTACCTGCCACCAACCACTAGGCTTCCTGCCGCCCCAACGCTCTAACCACTAGGCTTCCTGCCGCCCCAACGCTCTAACCACCAGGCTACCTGCCGCCCCAACGCTCTACGCTACCTAACCACCACTAGGCTACCTGCCGCCCGCTACGCTCTAACCACTAGGCTACCTGCCGCCCCAACGCTCTAACCACGGCTCTAACCAACCACTAGGCTTCCTGCCGCCCCAACGCTCTAACCACACTACCTGGCCCCAACGCTCTAACCACTGGCTACCTGCCGCCCCAACGCTCTAACCACTAGGCTTCCTGCCGCCCCAACGCTCTAACCACTAGGCTACCTGCCGCCCCAACCACGCTCTAACCACCAGGCTTCCTGCCGCCCCAACGCTCTAACCACTAGGCTTCCTGCCGCCCCAACCACTAGCTCTAACCACCACTAGGCTTCCTGCCGCCCCAACGCTCTAACCACTAGGCTTCCTGCCGCCCCAACGCTCTAACCACTAGGCTTCCTGCCGCCCCAACGCTCTAACCACTAGGCTTCCTGCCGCCCCAACGCTCTAACCACTAGGCTACCACGCTCTAACCACTAGGCTTCCCACTGGCCCTGCCCCCCAACGCTCTAACCACTTCCTGCCGCCCCAGGCTTCCTGCCGCCCCAACGCTCTAACCACTAGGCTTCCTGCTGCCCCAACGCTCTAACCACTAGGCTTCCTGCTGCCCCAACGCTCTAACCACTAGGCTTCCTGCTGCCCCAACGCTCTAACCACTAGGCTTCCTATTGATCCACTATGTGAAACAGATTAAGTATGGTGAATCTGATTCTACTCGCTCTTTACCCTACTCTACGGCTGGTATTGATAGTTGGCATGGGTTACAGTTGGCATGGGTTACAGTTGGCATGGGGATGAAGACACAGATCTCTGTTCTTCACTTGGGATTGTTATGATAATGATTTACGTCAAAGAGTTTAACGTACTGTAGTTGTGGATGAATGACAACTGTTGAAAGGCTGTCTAAGGATGCTGGTAGAGAGTGAGCATTGAAACCGTATTATATCTGTTGTCTAGTCCTGTCTCAGCATTCATCTATGTGTATTTTCTGTGGGATCAGCAGTATAGACTGGGACAGTGGTGGCACCACAGGCACCACAGGCACCACAGTTACCACAAGCACCACAGTTACCACAAGCACCACAGTTACCACAGGCACCACAGGTTCAAAAGTGGTGTGTAAAAATTCATACTTGTCTTTTCTGGGGCCTGGAGTTTTTCCTGATCTCATAACCTGTTCAGGTTATTATTACAACATATTCTTATTATATACATATATATACACATATATAGCTTCCCTTTTCATCTGGGGTGGCAGGGTAGCCTAGTGGTCAGAGCGTTGGACTAGTAACCAGTTCAAATCCCCAAGCTGACAAGGTACAAATCTGTCATTCTGCCCCTGAACAAGGCAGTTAACCCACTGTTCCTAGGCCGTCATTGAAAATAAGAATTTGTTCTTAACTGACTTGCCTAGTAAAATAAAAGGTAAAAAAATATATTTAAAAAAAATGTATTCTGTGATGTGTAGCTGTCTTACCTACTTGGGGGAGAAAACTCCCACAGTTCCTCCATCTTCCCTCATGGCCACACCCATCTCAGCCAGCAGGGCCTCTCTGTGGAAGAGAACAGAGCGTTGTGATGTCATCCAATGTAGCTATATGGCTTTGGGGTGTGAATTGGAAAACACTCCTGGCCTAAGGTGGATCAAACTCTTCAAACTACCACATGTTCACAGTATCTGTGTATCCCGCTCTGTGACGGAAGTTGTAGAATCTGTACATTTGGCACCACAAACATTTGTGAATAATCACCAGCATTGGAAATAATATGGCAACATTACCGGACTAACAAACTGACTAACCTTTCCAGGAACAGTATGCCTTGGGTAGAAACAGCAGATCATTTCATACTCTTTATCCTGTGCCAAACACATGTATTCAGTTGAGTCTACGTTATTAACTGCATGATTGCATCAATCTAGCCAGCTAATGTTAGCCAGCTAGCTATCTAGCTACGCTACTAAAGTTAACGTTAGTAGTTTTGTGAGCTAGCTTTGGATTGGATCAATCTAGCTAGTTTTAGAGGACGGCTAAACTGCTTTTATTAACACACAGTGTCTTCAGAAAGTATTCATACCCCATGACGTATTCCACATTTTGTTGAGTCATAGCCGTGTTTGAAAGTTACTGTTCAACTGAGGGACCTTACAGATAATTGTGTACAGAGATGAGGTAGTCGTAAAAAAAAAAAAAAAAATGTTTAACACTGTTGTTATTGCTTACAGAGTGAGTCCATTTTTACTCCTGAAATGATTTAGGATTGCCATAACAAAGGGGATGAATACTTATTGACTCAAGACGTTTCAGCTTTTCATTTTCATTTTGAAAACATGATTACCATGGTTTGCGAAAGTATTCACCCCCTTGGCATTTTTCCTATTTTGTTGCCTTAAACTGTAATTATAATTGATTTTTTTTTGGGGGGGGGGGGTTGTATAATTTGATTTACATAACATACCTACCACTTTGAAGTTTGAAACAATTGTGAAACAATTGCTGTTGTACAGCAATCTTTAAGTCATACCACAGATTCTCAATTGGATTGAGTTCTGGGCTTTGACTAGGCCATTCCAAGACATTTAAATGTTTCCTCTTAAACCACTCGAGTGTTGCTTTAGCAGTATGCTCAGGGTCATTGTCCTGCTGGAAGACTGAAACAGGTTTCCCTAAAAAATATCCCTGTATTTAGCGCCATCCATCATTCCTTCAATCCTGACCAGTTTCCCAGTCCCTGCCGATGAAAAACAGCATGATGCTGCTACCACCATGCTTCACTGTGGGGATGGTTTTCTCGGGGTGATGAGAGGTGTTGGGTTTGCGCCAGACATAGTGTTTTCCTTGATGGCCAAAAAGCTACATTTTAGTCTCATCTGACCAGAGTACCTTCTTCCATATTTTTGGGGAGTCTCCCAAATGCCTTTTGGCAAACACCAAACGTGTTTGCTTCTTTTTTTCTTTAAGCAATGGCTTTTTTCTGGCCACTCTTCCGTAAAGCCCAGCTCTGTGGAGTGTATGGCTTAAAGTGGTCCTATGGACAGATACTCCAATCTCCGCTGTGGAGCTCTGCAGTTCCTTCAGGGTTATCTTTGGTCTCTTCGTTGCCTCTGATTAATTCCCTCCTTGCCTGGTCTGTGAGTTTTGGTGGGTGGTCCTCTCTTGACAGGTTTGTTGTGGTGCCATATTCTTTCCATTTAAAAAAAAATTGATTTAATGGTGCTCTGTGGGATGTTCAAAGTTTCTGATATTTTTCTATAACCCAACCCTGATCTGTACTTCCCCACAACTTTGTCCCTGACCTGTTTGGAGAGCTCCTTGGTCTTCATGGTGCCGCTTGCTTACTGGTGCCCCTTGCTTAGTGGTGTTGCAAACTCTGGGGCTTTTCAGAACAGGTGTATATATACTGAGATCACGTGACACTTAGATTGCACACAGGTGGACTTTATTTAACTAATTATGTGACTTCTGAAGGCAATTGGTTGCACCAGATCTTATTTAGGGGCTTCATAGCAAAGAGGGTACATATGCACTCACCACTTATCAGGTTTTATTTGTTTGTTTTTTCATTTCACTTCACCAATTGGGACTATTTTGTGTATGTCCATTACATGAAATCCAAATAAAAATCCATTGAAAAACGCCAAGGGGGATGAAAACTTTAGCAAGGCACTGTACACTTTGAATTGATGGGGTGTTGTGTGTAGGCCAATGACAAAAAGAAACGCGTGAAATCCCAGGTTGTATTCACTAGACAAAAACAACTGGGCTGAAATTGGCGGAGGTACTTACGTCGACTTGTTTAGTAAGAGACGTCTGCTTTCTTTTCCATTCCAATTTTATTTATATGTGGGGTTTTTTTCTATGACGTGAACTAATAAATGTCTGGTAAACGCGTTTGGTGTTGCTGCTTTTGGAAAATGGTACGGCGGCACCATAACGGATTGAAAAGTATTGGGGCAAATGCTGTCTGGCCACACGTTTTCAGCTCTGATCTGGGTATATTCAGTGTTTTTTTTATACCTAGGCAAGTCAGTTAAGAGCAAATTCTTATTTTCAATGACAGCCTAGGAACAGTGGGTTAACTGTCTGTTCACGGGTAGAATGACAGATTAGTACCTTGTCAGCTCGGGGATTTGAACTTGCAACCTTCCGGTTACTAGTCCAACACTCTAACCACTAGGCTACCCTGCCTCCGGTATCAGTCTCTGTAACATTCCACTCCTTGTACTCTGTGTCATGTACAATGTAATAGCTGATCATAGACTGGCAACCAGGCTAGCGTTTGTATGCCTGAGACAATTAAGTTGATCTTATCTTTTAGTGAAGACAAATCAGCTCGCTATGCACTCTTTCATACTATCTCTGTCTTTGTAGTTCTGTATGTAGAGATCGATACAGATACATACTGTGGAGAAAGTATTTAAATCTATTCTGCTCTCAAAAATCTTGTCTTCTCCCTCAGGTGCGGTGAACCTTCCGTCCGTTGCCGTGGGGATGCTGGTGGGCGGAGTCATCATGAAGAGGACCGGTCTCTCTCTGAAGACCATCCCTCGTTTTTCTGTCGCCATGCTCACCATCTCTGTCCTCCTCATCATCCCTCTCTTCTTCATGGGCTGCCCCACACAGAGGGTGGCGGAGGTCAACTACACACCCCGTGGGTGAGTACAGAGAAGGGATCTGCATCTTTGCCAAACAGTTACATATTTGGAGGGCCTTGTCCTGGTTGTTTGGACCATGTAGCACTGACCGATTGGGGCATGTAGCACTGGTTGATTGGGCTGTGTCCTGGTTGATTGGGCCGTGTCCTGGTGGATTGGGCCGTGTCCTGGTGGATTGGGCCGTGTCCTGGTTGATTGGGCCATGTAACCCTGGGCCATGTAACCCCACTAGGCTACCCTGGGGTGGCAGGGTAGCCTAGTGGTTAGAGCAGTAACCGGAAGGTTGCAAGTTCAAACCTGAGCTGACAAGGTACAAATCTGTCGTTCTGCCCCTGAACAGGCAGTTAACCCACTGTTCCTAGGCCGTCATTGAAAATAAGAATTTGTTCTTAACTGACTTGCCTAGTAAAATAAAGGTAAAATTTAAAAAAAAATTGGGCCCTGTGCTGGTTGATTGTGCCATGTAACCCTGGTTGATTGGGCCCTGTGCTGGCTGATTGAGCTGTTGTTGATGTGTATGTTAATTGTAGTTTGTAGAGGCTGTGTTACTGTCTCTGTAGTTTGACAGTTGATATTTTGAAGGTGTTTAAATACATGGAGTTCTAGGGAGGTCATGAGGACTAGAAGACAGAAGCATTTAAATTATTTGTACAAAAAAAAAAGAGTTCGGTGAAACACTTGCACAAGCCCCATCAGTTACATTATTGTCCGGTCTTGAGGACAATTAACTTATTTTAGCTTACCTTTTGATATTACACAAGCAAACATACGGAGCCTTGTGAACTTTGTAGAAGACACCGTTAATTAACTAGCCACTTGTGGACACTAAGACAAGGCTACTGTTTGGAGCTGTGCCACTGGTGAACCCAAACAACTAGAGATGTTGTTACTACAGTACAACACCAAACAGAGGCTAATGAACAGCAGATAACATTAACAGGAACCCTGGTCTTTACCCCATAACCCCATATCTCGGTTGTCTTCTGTTATGTGGTTTGGCACTGAGCTCTACTGATGAACTTAACTCACCCAGAGCTCTACTGGTGAACTTAACTCACCCAGAGCTCTACTGGTGAACTTAACTCACCCAGAGCTCTACTGGTGAACTTAACTCCACCCTGAACTCTGCTGTGATCTCATATCCCTTATATAAACATGGAAATGCCCTTTTCACACTATTGCGCTGAGCTGAGCCTAGCTAGCCTTGTACTCATCTGGCCTGCTTAGACATTCACCACAGTTCCTGGAACTGTGCTGGAAAGGTCCATATGAAAAGACAATATCTGAGCCAGCTCAGCACAATAATGCGGATATCGGGTATAACTCTATTGTGACACACTAAACCATTCTCTAAACATCTTCCCCCCCCCCCCTACAGGTTTCTGGCCACCTGTTATTCCAACTGCTCCTGTCCTGCTGACTCCTTTAACCCAGTGTGTGGATCTGACAACACTGAGTACCTGTCTCCCTGCCACGCAGGCTGCAAAGACTACACCAAAGACCCGAAGAACAAATTCAGGGTTCTGGTAGGTGGCCATTTAATCTCAGGCTTCTGATGAGTGCACATTTATCTGCTTTGATTTGCATAAAAGATACATCAGAATGATGTTAGGGAAGTAGTATGACATAACTGAACAAATGGTAATGTTACAGATGTAGGGTCTTAAATTGATCATCCAGTAAATGTCCTGTACAGCAGGAAATACAAACGTGTAGTCAGTCGTGTAGAGTACTACTTAAGTCATTTTTTGGGGGTAACTGTACTTTACATTACTATTTATATTTTTGACAACTTTAACTTCACTACATTCCTAAAGAAAATAATGTACTGTTTTACTCCGTAGATTTTCCCCTGACACCCAAAAGTACTCGTTACATTTTGAATGTTTAGCAGGACAGGAATAAGATCTAATTCACACACATATCAAGAGAACATCCCTGGTCTTCTGTACTGCCTCTGATCTAGGCGGACTCACTAAACACATACTTTGTTTGTAAATGATGTCTGAGTGTTGAAGTGTGCCCCTGGCTATCCGTAAATTAAGAAAACAAGAAATGGTGCCATCTTTATTGCTTAATATACAGAATTTTAAATGATTTATACTTTTACGTTTGATACTTAAGTATGTTTTAGCAATTACATTTACGTTTGATACTTTAAGTAAATTTAAAACCAAAAACTTTTTGACTTTTACTCAAGTATTATTTTACTGGGTAACTTTCACTTGAGTCATTTTCGATTAAGGTATCATTACTTCTACTTGAGTATGTTTCCACCACCGATTGTAGCGTATTCAAGGTTTATAAAAGCTTCTACAGTTTCCCCTTACAAAAATGTCCATTAATTATAATCCTCAAAATAATTCACATTTTCCTGTTACCGCCATGTCCTGGTATTCTCCTACTGTAAGAAACTGGTCAAATTAAGATCCAACATCTGTACGGTCTAAATCTTCAACCGTTTAAACTGATTAAACCCAGTTTAGGAGAGTGTATTGGTCAGCAAGGCAGCCAGCCAGACATGACGCTTTGTGTCTGACTGTGTGCTACAGTCTCTACCTACAGTACAGCGACACGATATGGATGGTTAACAATCAGTGGGCCAGTCCAATCCATCTGTAATCGGCCCTGGGACACAGGAAGTGTTTTAAGTGGAGTTAAACCACTTGTAGATGTTGCAGCAATAGTGTAATCCACAAGCAGGAGGACTGTGGCAAGGCTAATAGTTATACTGACTCGACTTGGTGTATATAATAGTCAATGCATGGCCATTATGTTGACTAGTTGAATTAGTTAGACTTCAATTCAGACCAAGAGTTAACTGTAATTACAGTACTTTCAAATCAGTATAGGTTATCGATCGTTCACAATTTAGCCGTTGTCTTAATGAAAACAAGTCATTTTGTACATTTTGCTTCTTGAATCTGAGAAATGTATGGCATACTTGTATATGTTGTCTATCTTTATATATTGACACTGGTGTCTTCTGTGTTCTTCTTCTTCTGGTGTAGAAGTACACAGATTGTATCTGTATAGCTGACAGGCAGGGTAGTGGTGGGGGTACTGCCCGCCCCGGTCCTTGCCCCAACCAATGTCCTCACTTCCTGCTTCCTGTCATGTTCCTCATCTCTCTGGCCGGGTTGATCGCCTCCCTAACACACAACCCCATCTATATGATGGTCCTCAGGTAACCTCCCTAACACACAACCCATCTATATGATGGTCCTCCCTCCCTAACACACAACCCCATCTATATGATGGTCCTCCCTCCCTAACACACAACCCATCTATATGATGGTCCTCCCTCCCTAACACACAACCCCATCTATATGATGGTCCTCCCTCCCTAACACACAACCTATATGATGGTCCTCCCTAACACACAACCCCATCTATATGATGGTCCTCCCTCCCACACAACCCATAACACACAACCCATCTATATGATGGTCCTCCCTCCCTAACACACAACCCCATCTATATGATGGTCCTCCCTCCCTAACACACAACCCATCTAATGGTCCTCCCTCCCTAACACACACCCATCTATATGATGGTCCTCCCTCCCTAACACCAACCCATCTATATGATGGTCCTCCCTCCCTAACACACAACCCATCTAACACACAACCCATCTATCTATATGATGGTCCCCTCCCTAACACACAACCCATCCCTAACACACAACCCCATCTATATCTATGATGGTCCTCCCTCCCTAACACACAACCCATCTATATGATGGTCCTCCCTCCCTAACACACAACCCATCTATATGATGGTCCTCCCTCCCTAACACACAACCCATCTATATGATGAAATATATTTTGATTTGTTAACATGATTCCATATGTGTTATTTCATAGTTTTGATGTCTTCACTGTTATTCTACAATGTAGAAACTAGTAAAAATAAAGAAAAACCCTGGAATGAGTCGGTGTGTCCAAACTGTTGACCGATAGTGAATATGATGGTCCTCAGCTAAATAATGGCTGGATAAAGTGTCATTTCATTTAATTGTTCATTATAATTTGATTTGATGTGAAATACTCCTCATGAGTACCACAAAGTCCATAGAGAAGAAAACAATGAACATGTCTATTTAAGCTAAAACATCATTCGTTTTTTAATTTTTTAAAATTTTTTAAAAATGTAATCTATCTTACTTTGCTTGAATTGTTTCAGAACTGTTCCCCATGAAGATAAATCCTTTGCCATAGGAGTCCAGTTTTTGCTCATGAGAGTGCTTGGTAAGTATATATTTTATCTCTTTTATCTCTCTTTATCTCTTTTATCTCTCTTTATCTCTTTTATCTCTCTTTATCTCTTTTATCTTCTTCATATAGACAGATGTTCCTAAAGCAACACACATTTGAATACAATGATGTATCAAATCCACCGCTCCAGGACATGACCCGTCTTCTAGGATATGACCCGTCTTCTAGGATATGACCCGTCTTCTAGGATATGACCCGACTTCTAGGATATGACCCGTCTTCTAGGATATGACCCGTCTTCTAGGATATGACCCGTCTTCTAGGATATGACCCGTCTTCTAGGATATGACCCGTCTTCAAGGATATGACCCGTCTTCTAGGATATGACCCGACTTCTAGGATATGACCCGTCTTCAAGGATATGACCCGTCTTCTAGGATATGACCCGTCTTCTAGGATATGACCCGTCTTCTAGGATATGATGACGACTTCTAGGATATGACCCGACTTCAAGGATATGACCCGACTTCTAGGATATGACCCGTCTTCAAGGATATGACCCGTCTTCTAGGATATGACCCGTCTTCTAGGATATGACCCGTTTTCTAGGATATGACCCTGCCTTATCATCCGTCAATGCAGTGTTACAGTGCCCTCTAGTGGATTACAACTATATTGAAATGCCGTTATTTTCTATGAACAGTGTTAATGTTTAGAGTTACGTCTTATTGTATTATAATAGCCTAGTTACCAGCCCTATTCCGCATGGCCATCCTCAGCTCCTGTATATAATGTTATGTATTGTGTGATCCTCCTCTATTCTAGCCTGGTTACCAGTCCCTATTCAGCATGGCCATCCTCAGCTCCTGTATATAATGTTATGTATTGTGTGATCCTCCTCTATTCTAGCCTGGTTACCAGCCCTATTCAGCATGGCCATCCTCAGCTCCTGTATATAATGTTATGTATTGTGTGATCCTCCTCTATTCTAGCCTGGTTACCAGCCCCAGCCCTGTTCGGCATTGTCATCGACAGCTCCTGTATTTGGTGGAAACAAGCCTGTGGCAACCGGCTGGGCTGTGGTTACTATGACAATAACATCCTGAGGAACAGGTAAGAATGCAACTATTGTCATGCCTCATTTATACAAGTGAGAATGATTCATTCATTAATGTATTGGTTGATTGATTGGTGATTGGTTGGTTGATTGATTGGTTGACTGGATTGGTTGGTTGATTGATTGGTGATTGGTTGGTTGACCGGATTGGTTGATTGATTGGTGATTGGTTGGTTGACTGGATTGGTTGATTGATTGGTGATTGGTTGGTGATTGGTTGGTTGACCGGATTGGTTGATTGATTGGTTGGTTGACTGGATTGGTTGATTGATTGGTGATTGGTTGACTGATTGATTGGTGATTGGTTGGTTGACTGGATTGGTTGACTGGTTGGTTGATTGATTGGTTGGTTGACTGATTGGTTGGTTGACTGGATTGGTTGACTGATTGATTGGTGATTGGTTGGTTGACTGGATTGGTTGACTGGATTGGTTGATTGATTTCCCTGCAGGTACCTGGGCCTGCAGGTGGGAATGTGATATTTACAGTCATGTTATAAACTAGCTCTAACCCTCCTGCCTTATCGTATCTCTGCAGGTACCTGGGCCTGCAGGTGGGAATGTGATATTTACAGTCATGCTATAAACTAGCTCTAACCCTCCTGTCTTATCGTATCTCTGCAGGTACCTGGGCCTGCAGGTGGGATTCAAGGTGATGGGGATCTTCCTTCTTGGGGTGGTGGGCTGGAAGGTCCTGAGGACCAGGGAGTACAGCCTGGAGAAGAGGCCTGATGGACCACTCTGATCTGGGATACGACTGACCTCCTGGCTCCCTACTCCGTCCTCTCTCCCGTCTCACTTTAAAGAGTAGTCTCAGGTCCACTACTGTTCCTTTCAACAGTCTGCTGAGGTGTTCTGTCTGAATGTGCTCTCCTTTACCTACCTGATCCATCTAACCTGTTTCACATGAGAGAAGTGACTCACCTATCAACTGCCAGTGGGCAAAGTCCACTATGCCTTTCAACCATAGAATGTTTCAACGGTCTGTTTAAAGTATTCTCAAACCCAGCTGATCCTCCTGTTAGTAACCTCAGCACTGTTCTCAAACCCAGCTGATCCTCCTGTTAGTAACCTCAGCACTGTTCTCAAACCCAGCTGATCCTCCTGTTAGTAACCTCAGCACTGTTCTCAAACCCAGCTGATTCTCAAACCCAGCTGATCCTCCTGTTAGTAACCTCACTGCACTGTTCTCAAACCCAGCTGATCCTCCTGTTAGTAACCTCAGCACTGTTCTCAAACCCAGCTGATCCTCCTGTTAGAGTAACCTCAGCACTGAAGGACACTCCAGCTCTGGTAAGGATACTATAACCCTCATACAGGACACTATAGCTCCCCTTCGACTATCCTACACAATCCCCACACGGGGAAGGGGGTTCAATATCCCCACACGGGCAAGGTGGTTCAATATCCCCACACCGGGAAGGGGGTTCAATATCCCCACACCGGGAAGGGGGTTCAATATCCCCACACCGGGAAGGGGGTTCAATATCCCCACACAGGGAAGGTGGTTCAATATCCCCACACCGGGAAGGGGGTTCAATATCCCCACACAGGGAAGGGGGTTCAATATCCCCACACAGGGAAGGTGGTTCAATATCCCCACACCGGGAAGGGGTTCAATATCCCCACATGGGGAAGGGGGTTCAATATCCCCACACGGGGAAGGGGGTTCAATATCCCCACACGGGGAAGGGGGTTCAATATCCCCACATGGGGAAGGGGGTTCAATATCTCCACACGGGGAAAGGGGTTCAATATCTCCACACCGGGAAGGGGGTCAGTGATCCTACACGGGGAAGGGGGTCAGTATCCCTACATGGGGAAGGGGGGGGGTCAGTATCCCTACATGGGGAAGGGGGTCAGTATCCCTACATGGGGAAGGGGGTCAGTATTCCTACACGGGGAAGGGGGTCAGTATCCCTACATGGGGAAGGGGGTCAGTATCCCTACATGGTGAAGGGGGTCAGTATCCCTACATGGGGAAGGGGGTCAGTATTCCTACACGGGGAAGGGGGTCAGTATTCCTACACGGGGAAGGGGGTCAGTATCCCTACATGGGGAAGGGGGCCAGTATCCCTACATGGGGAAGGGGGTCAGTATCCCTACATGGGGAAGGGGGTCAGTATCCCTACATGGGGAAGGGGGTCAGTATTCCTACACGGGGAAGGGGGTCAGTATTCCTACATGGGGAATGGGGTCAGTATACCTACATGGGGAAGGGGGTCAGTATCCCTACATGGGGAAGGGGGGTCAGTGGCAGTGAAAGGTGTTGATTTTAGATCATTTTGAAGGACGAAACGTAGTCTTTGGGTGCACATTGAAAACTGTACACTTGCTGTTATCCCAGGGATGTTGTTCATTCAGGTTTCTAGTTGCAGTAGACAACAAAGTTAAAGCTAGCTTAATATTTAAGTTTGTCTTTAACACAGAGGCATTTTGGTGAGTGACATTATAGAGACTTTGTGTTTTTGTTTGAGATGATTAAAAACATATTTTTTTTACACAGAATAGTAATTTTATATGATCAATATCTCATCAGCTTTAATCACAATAATATGCTATGCATCAAATATCAATTGCACTGTTTAAATAATTGTTATCTTGTTGAAATAAAATGGCAATACAATATGGTTAGTTTTGGATAATCTTAGTTTGCGTGCCTTATAAGCAGCAATAAATACTTGTAACTCCTGTAAATAATAAAAATGTTTGTTTATGTTGTCTAATTGTTATATTGTGTTGGAAAAGTTAAGAATGGGAGAAAAAGGGATTGTCTGTCTGTGTGTCTGTGTGTATGTAATCATCATGGGTCACTCAAGTACTAGAGAGGGAGCCAGAGGTAAAGGATGAGGTTTGAAGCTGAGTTTGCCTTATGGTCTAACTAATCTAAAATGTAGCGCACAAGAGTTTAAATAAAATAAAAAATAGTGGAAAGCTTCCCTTTACTTCCGTTTCGCATGACGTCATGTGCCAGAGCAGGAAGGGAGGGGGCGGCAGACAAACAGAGCGAGGAGAGAGCAAACCGCGCATGCGCAGATTGCCGTTGAAGCGGACAGGAGGCGATCCAGTCAGTAGCGCTTCCATCGCGGAGAGAGCAGATTGAACGGGTTGAGGCGTCGCTTTTCAGTTTCACATCCATCATCAGCACCACAACCCCCGGACCACTGGGGAACAAGCGTTTAATTCTCCTGCTCTTTTACAAATTCTCCCCAAAAACATGTCTGTGGGTAGTGACTTTGGGAACCCTTTAAGGAAATTCAAACTGGTCTTTCTGGGGGAGCAAAGCGGTAAGTCATTCAGAATCGTCGGGAGAAGTTCTGTTCCGGTTGGGGATGACATTAAGCTGACTGTATGCACCTGCTTGGTGTTCACTGTTATACGTTAAGTTTAAATGATCTCTTGATCTATAGGCTTCCTGTACACGTTTCTCTTAGTAACAACATATACTACATATTCTATGGGAAAAAGTCAAGCACGTTTTTCTTATGTTTTATCTGTTGAAAGTAGTTCAGACGACAACCCCAGTATAAAGTGTTTATTATGACCGTCTATGGCCTTAATTGTTAGGCCTATTTTTTGTTTGATTATACTTTACGCACAACAGGGGCAAAACAGTATGATTTATTTTGCAGTCCAGTGTCACAACAATTCACGTTTTATAACGCTAATATAATTGTAGCTTGTCACCGATATGTAGGCTACAATTGCTATCTCAAGTGGGTGGTGTTTATGCGATGATATTGTCTCAAACGCGAGTGCTGTGGTTTTAAAGAGATAAGTGAATTAATTAATTATTCTGTGTATGGCTGAGACACACCCAGGTTGCCAGTGTCTGTCGGTGGGAGAACTTGTGTAGCTGCAGTCTCTCTGCCACTGTCTCTCTCTCTCTCTCTTTCTCCCTCTCCCTCTCTCTCTGTCTCTCTCTCTACCTCTCTGTCTCTGTCTCTCTGTCTCTGTCTCTGTCTCTGTCTCTGTCTCTGTCTCTCTCTCTCTCTCTCTGCCACTGTCTCTCTCTGTCTCTCTCTCTCTCTGTCTCTCTCTCTCTCTCTACCTCCAGACGATGACTAAGTCATTTGGTAATTTGCATAGTGAAGTGCGCTGGAAAATGTGGTCTAGTATCAAATATATGATCCCAATGAAGGGTTATTATGAATAGATAGACTGATGACCAACTTATCCCTGGCTTATCTTGGCTCAGTTTGTCCCTAAAGGCTCCACTACTCCACACCATTTTATGAGACTTGTTTCATCTCGTCATGTAGGTTCATTGGGTGTGTGGAGAAGTCAAGAGGTTTGTTTTCAGAGAGAGACAGAGGGAGGGGAGGGGGGTTGGAGAGAAATGGAGAGGGAGGGAGAGAAAGAGATCAAATCAAAATCAGATCAAATTTTATTGGTCACATACACGTGTTTAACAGATGTTATTGCGAATGTAGCGAAATGCTTGATGGAGATGGAAAGGGAGGGAGTGAGAAGGATGGAGAGGGAGGGAGAGAGAGAAGGATGGAGGGAGAGAGAATGATGGAGGGAGGGAGAGAGAAAGAGAGGGAGAGAGAAAGCTGGAGGGAGGGAGAGAGAAGGATGGAGAGGGAGGGAGAGAGAAGGATGGAGAGGGAGGGAGAGAGAAGGAGAGAGAAGGATGGAGAGGGAGGGAGAGATAGGAGGGAGAGGGAGGGAGAGAGAAGGATGGAGGGAGGGAGAGAGAAGGATGGAGAGGGAGGGAGAGAGAAGGAAGGAGAGGGAGTGAGAGAGAAGGATGGAGAGGGAGGGAGAGAGAGAGAAGGAAGGAGAGGAAGTGAGAGAGAAGGAAGGAGAGGGAGTGAGAGAGAAGGAAGGAGAGGGAGTGAGAGAGAAGGATGGAGAGGGAATGAGAGAGAAGGATGGAGAAGGAAGGGAGTGAGAGAGAAGGATGGAGAGGGAGAGAGAGAAGGATAGAGAGGGAGAGAGAGAAGGATAGAGAGGGAGGGAGAGAAGGAGGGAGAGGGAGGGAGAGAGAAGGAGAGATAAGGATGGAGAGGGAGGGAGAGAGAGGGAGAGAGAGGAAGAGAGAGAGAGAAGGATGGAGAGGGAGGGAGGGAGAGAGAAGGATGGAGAGGGAGGGAGAGAGAGAAGGATGGAGAGGGATAGAGAGAGAAGGATGGAGAGGGAGGGAGAGAGAAGGATGAGAGGGAGGGTGAGAGAAGGATGGAGAGGGAGGGAGAGAGAAGGATGGAGAGGGAGGGAGAGAGAAGGATGAGAGGGAGGGTGAGAGAAGGATGGAGAGAGAAGGATGGAGAGGGAGGGAGAGAGAGAAGGATGGAGAGGGAGGGAGAGAGAGAAGGATGGAGAGGGAGGGAGAGAGAAGGATGGAGAGGGAGGGAGAGAGAAGGATGGAGAGGGAGGGAGAGAGAAGGATGGAGAGGGAGAGATAGACAGATGTGGTTAAGATTCAGTGGGGTCTTAAATGATTGACCCCCTTGATAAAGATGAGAAATAATGACTGTACATAATACGTTATTCAAATACTGAGCTATATTGTATGCTCGAAAAAATTGGGAAATTATATTTTTTTATACTAATACAATCGCTCAGAGAAAGAGATTTTGCTTCTCAAAAAGGTAGGGGTCAAAATGATGGACACCCTTAAAGATTACTATAAATTAAGTAGTCAAAAGTTTAGTATTTGGTCCCATATTCATAGCATGCAATGACTACATCAAGCTTGTGACTCTGCTATCTTGTTGGATGAATTTGCAGTTTGTTTTGGTTGTTTCAGATTATTATGGGCCCAATAGAAATGAATGGTAAATCATGTGTAGTCATTTTGGAGTCACTTTTATTGTTTTTGGGCCAATCTGTCCTGGTACTTGGTAAAGTTCATGATGCCGTTGAACGTAACAGTCGAAATCATGAGGTAAACGACAGTAAAACAGAGCAGATTCACTTTGGATCCAGTCTCCTTCCTAGCAGACAGACAGTATCTAGTTTGGGTCCAGTCTCCTCCCTAGCAGACAGACAGTATCTAGTTTGGGTCCAGTCTCCTTCCTAGCAGACAGACAGTATCTAGTTTGGGTCCAGTCTCCTTCCTAGCAGACAGACAGTATCTAGTTTGGGTCCAGTCTCCTTCCTAGCAGACAGACAGTATCTAGTTTGGGTCCAGTCTCCTTCCTAGCAGACAGACAGTATCTAGTTTGGGTCCAGTCTCCTTCCTAGCAGACAGACAGTATCTAGTTTGGGTCCAGTCTCCTCCCTAGCAGACAGACAGTATCTAGTTTGGATCCAGTCTCCTCCCTAGCAGACAGACAGTATCTAGTTTGGGTCCAGTCTCCTTCCTAGCAGACATACAGTATCTAGTTTGGGTCCAGTCTCCTCCCTAGCAGACAGACAGTATCTAGTTTGGGTCCAGTCTCCTCCCTAGCAGACAGACAGTATCTAGTTTGGGTCCAGTCTCCTTCCTAGCAGACAGACAGTATCTAGTTTGGGTCCAGTCTCCTTTCTAGCAGACAGACAGTATCTAGTTTGGGTCCAGTCTCCTCCCTAGCAGACAGACAGTATCTAGTTTGGGTCCAGTCTCCTCCCTAGCAGACAGACATTATCTAGTTTGGGTCCAGTCTCCTCCCTAGCAGACAGACAGTATCTAGTTTGGGTCCAGTCTCCTCCCTAGCAGACAGACAGTATCTAGTTTGGGTCCAGTCTCCTCCCTAGCAGACAGACAGTATCTAGTTTGGATCCAGTCTCCTTTCTAGCAGACATACAGTATCTAGTTTGGGTCCAGTCTCCTTCCTAGCAGACAGACAGTATCTAGTTTGGATCCAGTCTCCTTTCTAGCAGACATACAGTATCTAGTTTGGATCCAGTCTCCTTTCTAGCAGACATACAGTATCTAGTTTGGGTCCAGTCTCCTTCCTAGCAGACAGACAGTATCTAGTTTGGATCCAGTCTCCTTTCTAGCAGACATACAGTATTTAGTTTGGATCCAGTCTCCTCCCTAGCAGACAGACAGTATCTAGTTTGGGTCCAGTCTCCTTTCTAGCAGACAGACAGTATCTAGTTTGGGTCCAGTCTCCTCCCTAGCAGACAGACAGTATCTAGTTTGGATCCAGTCTCCTCCCTAGCAGACAGACAGTATCTAGTTTGGATCCAGTCTCCTCCCTAGCAGACAGACAGTATCTAGTTTTGATCCAGTCTCCTCCCTAGCAGACAGACAGTATCTAGTTTG
Organism: Oncorhynchus tshawytscha; assembly: GCF_018296145.1. Taxonomy (NCBI): domain Eukaryota; kingdom Metazoa; phylum Chordata; class Actinopteri; order Salmoniformes; family Salmonidae; genus Oncorhynchus; species Oncorhynchus tshawytscha. Next base: position 86,552,376 of record NC_056433.1, read on the forward strand.
GGTCCAGTCTCCTCCCTAGCAGACAGACAGTATCTAGTTTGGATCCAGTCTCCTCCCTAGCAGACAGACAGTATCTAGTTTGGATCCAGTCTCCTTCCTAGCAGACAGACAGTATCTAGTTTGGGTCCAGTCTCCTTCCTAGCAGACAGACAGTATCTAGTTTGGATCCGGTCTCCTCCCTAGCAGACAGACAGTATCTAGTTTGGGTCCAGTCTCCTTTCTAGCAGACAGACAGTATCTAGTTTGGGTCCAGTCTCCTCCCTAGCAGACAGACAGTATCTAGTTTGGATCCAGTCTCCTCCCTAGCAGACAGACAGTATCTAGTTTGGATCCAGTCTCCTTTCTAGCAGACATACAGTATCTAGTTTGGGTCCAGTCTCCTTCCTAGCAGACAGACAGTATCTAGTTTGGATCCAGTCTCCTTTCTAGCAGACATACAGTATCTAGTTTGGATCCAGTCTCCTTTCTAGCAAACATACAGTATCTAGTTTGGGTCCAGTCTCCTTCCTAGCAGACAGACAGTATCCAGTTTGGATCCAGTCTCCTTTCTAGCAGACATACAGTATTTAGTTTGGATCCAGTCTCCTCCCTAGCAGACAGACAGTATCTAGTTTGGGTCCAGTCTCCTTTCTAGCAGACAGACAGTATCTAGTTTGGGTCCAGTCTCCTCCCTAGCAGACAGACAGTATCTAGTTTGGATCCAGTCTCCTCCCTAGCAGACAGACAGTATCTAGTTTGGGTCCAGTCTCCTTCCTAGCAGACAGACAGTATCTAGTTTGGATCCAGTCTCCTCCCTAGCAGACAGACAGTATCTAGTTTGGATCCAGTCTCCTCCCTAGCAGACAGACAGTATCTAGTTTGGGTCCAGTCTCCTCCCTAGCAGACAGACAGTATCTAGTTTGGGTCCAGTCTCCTTTCTAGCAGACCGACAGTATCTAGTTTGGATCCAGTCTCCTCCCTAGCAGACAGACAGTATCTAGTTTGGGTCCAGTCTCCTTTCTAGCAGACAGACAGTATCTAGTTTGGATCCAGTCTCCTCCCTAGCAGACAGTATCTAGTTTGGATCCAGTCTCCTTCCTAACAGACAGTATCTAGTTTGGATCCAGTCTCCTTCCTAGCAGACAGACAGTATCTAGTTTGGGTCCAGTCTCCTTCCTAGCAGACAGACAGTATCTAGTTTGGGTCCAGTCTCCTTCCTAGGAGACAGACAGTATCTAGTTTGGATCCAGTCTCCTTCCTAGGAGACAGACAGTGTCTAGTTTGGATACAGTCTCCTTCCTAGCAGACAGACAGTATCTAGTTTGGATCCAGTCTCCTCCCTAGCAGACAGACAGTATCTAGTTTGGGTCCAGTCTCCTTCCTAGCAGACAGACAGTATCTAGTTTGGATCCAGTCTCCTCCCTAGCAGACAGACAGTATCTAGTTTGGATCCAGTCTCCTCCCTAGCAGACAGACAGTATCTAGTTTGGGTCCAGTCTCCTCCCTAGCAGACAGACAGTATCTAGTTTGGGTCCAGTCTCCTTTCTAGCAGACAGACAGTATCTAGTTTGGATCCAGTCTCCTCCCTAGCAGACAGACAGTATCTAGTTTGGGTCCAGTCTCCTTTCTAGCAGACAGACAGTATCTAGTTTGGATCCAGTCTCCTCCCTAGCAGACAGTATCTAGTTTGGATCCAGTCTCCTTCCTAGCAGACAGTATCTAGTTTGGATCCAGTCTCCTTCCTAGCAGACAGACAGTATCTAGTTTGGGTCCAGTCTCCTTCCTAGGAGACAGACAGTATCTAGTTTGAATCCAGTCTCCTTCCTAGGAGACAGACAGTGTCTAGTTTGGATACAGTCTCCTTCCTAGCAGACAGACAGTATCTCGTTTGGATCCAGTCTCCTTCCTAGCAGACAGACAGTATCTAGTTTAGGGCCATCATTTCAAGTGTTCAGGCTGCTGAGCTGAACTTGTGGAGACGAGGGGGTCCTGACTGGGAGACTCATTTGAAATAAAGCCTGCAGTGGAGGTGAGAGGTGGGGGTCCTGACTGGGGCCGGTCTGGTGGAGAGCCTTGTGTTATCACGTTGTGCAGAGCCACAGCCCAGTGCAACCCAGACCCTATGGGGGAGGGAGTCTGTTTCTTAGACACAGCTACGGTATGTTGCCAAATGGGACCCGGTGCCTTTTTATAGTGCTTTCCTGTTGACCAGGGCCCACAGTGACACAGCCCTAGTATATCCACGTCCCTTCCTGTTGACCAGGGCCCATAGTGACACAGGCCTAGTATATCCACATCCTTTCCTGTTGACCAGGGCCCATAGTGACACAACCCTAGTATATCCAGATCCCTTATTAATGTAAAGGACAGATCGACCATAATTTATTAATGTAAAGGACAGATCGACCATCATTTATTAATGTAAAGGACAGATCGACCATCATTTATTAATGTAAAGGACAGATCGACCATCATTTATTAACGTAGAGGACAGATTGACCATCATTTATTAATGTAAAGGACAGATAGACCATAATTTATTAATGTAAAGGACAGATAGACCATCTTTTATTAACGTAGAGGACAGATTGACCATCATTTATTAATGTAAAGGACAGATCGACCAATCGACCATCATTTATTAATGTAAAAGGACAGATTGACCATCATTTATTAATGTAAAAGGACAGATTGACCAATCGACCATCATTTATTAATGTAAAAGGACAGATCGACCATCATTTATTAATGTAAAAGGACAGATTGACCATCATTTATTAATGTAAAGGACAGATTGACCATCATTTATTAATGTAAAGGACAGATAGACCATAATTTATTAATGTAAAGGACAGATAGACCATCTTTTATTAATGTAAGGACAGATTGACCATCATTTATTAATGTAAAGGACAGATTGACCATCATCATTTATTAATGTAAAAGGACAGATTGACCATCATTTATTAATGTAAAAGGACAGATTGACCAATAATCATTTATTAATGTAAAAGGACAGATTGACCATCATTTATTAATGTAAAGGACAGATTGACCAATCGACATCATTTATCAATGTAATGTAATCATTTATTAATGTAGAGGACAGATCGACCATCATTATTTAATGTAAAGGACATCATTTATTAATGTAAAGGACAGATAGACCATCATTTATTAATGTAAAGGACAGATCGACCATCATTTATTAATGTAAAAGGACAGATTGACCATCATTTATTAATGTAAAGGACAGATTGACCATTATTATTTAATGTAAAGGACAGATCATCATTTATTTAATGTAAAGGACAGATCGACCATCGTTATTTAATGTAAAGGACAGATCGACCATCGTTATTTAATGTAAAGGACAGATCGACCATCATTTATTAATGTAAAAGGACAGATCGACCATCATTTATTAATGTAAAGGACAGATCGACCATCATTTATTAATGTAAAGGACAGATCGACCATCATTATTTAATGTAAAGGACAGATCGACCATCCTTTATTAATGTAAAGGACAGATCGACCATCGTTATTTAATGTAAAGGACAGATCGACCATCGTTATTTAATGTAAAGGACAGATCGACCATCATTTATTAATGTAAAGGACAGATCGACCATCATTTATTAATGTAAAGGACAGATCGACCATTATTATTTAATGTAAAGGACAGATCGACCATCATTTATTAACATAGAGGACAGATCGACCATCATTTATTAATGTAAAGGACAGATCGACCATCGTTATTTAATGTAAAGGACAGATCGACCATCATTATTTAATGTAAAGGACAGATCGACCATCATTTATTAACGTAGAGGACAGATCGACCATCATTTATTAATGTAAAGGACTAAAGTATATCAGGAGAGTTGTGAGCGCAGGGGCTGAAAAAGCTGTGGAGAGCATGGCAGCATATAACAATTGGTTTAGTGGACGGTTAATGCATCCACCCAGCTGACTGAAGAACTCAGTGGAAATGATGGCAGAGGGTCTTTATGAAGTGTTGAGGCCTAAATGGTCTGAGCAAAGACAGTAAGTACGCTATGAAAAGAGGTAGAAACTGCTTCTCCAGTAGAAATCCCACGATCGCGCTTGTAGGCGATGTCATAGTGACGTTGGGGAACTAAACAAAGTCATCGGAGTCTAACGGTGGTCAAACTGCGTGCAGTGCAGGCCGAGAATTCAAAAGGCACTCCTTCGATATATAAAGTTGTTCTTGACAAAAGTGAGAAGGTGTCAATTTGTCACTTTCACGAGGTTGGAGTAATAACAAGTTCATCTACTTTAAGACATTGGATCGAATCTAGATTGTTCCTTTAGATTTAGCAAAAATGAACAACTAAGGAATCATTTTGAACATCTCTCTCATTGACTTCTCAAACCCCATATCCCGGTCTGGTCTGCTTGGTCTGTTTTTTTCAAGCGTTCCCAGATGTCTTGCGATGTTGCTCCTCTCGGTTTAGAAACTCTTTGGTCATCCATGAAGCGTCTCAGAGTAAGAGTGCTAATCTAGGATCAGGTCCCTCCTCTTATTCAATATGATTTAAAAGGGAAAACTGTTCCTAGATCAGTAGTCCTACTCTGAGGGACTGTGCACACTAAGGAGAAACAGACAATCACATCTCAAAGATGCTTTCCGTCTGTATACCTTCTGATCTGAAACTTCCGTCATTTGTGTTATTTTGTTTACGCAAGGAGTTTGAATTCTGAGAATGTGGCCGTACTTTGAGCGTATTGAGTAATGCAGCCCACATGTATAATTTATCTCCGTCTGAAGAGTGAAATCAAACATGGATGTTCTGGTGGTGAAGAAGAAGATGAACGTCAGTGGCAGGTGGGTTGTGGGTAGTGGGTAGTGGTGGTAGCACCTTTCATGCAGGAAGAATGTTAAATGAGTTGTCAGAGAGGAAGCTTCTCTTCCTGACTGACTAGTTATAGCGGTCTTCTCTTCTCCTCTACCTTGCTGCCTGGGCAGTGTTGTACAGACCCGGGTTCAAATACTATTGGAAATCATTTAAAATGCTGTATCTGTTTGTCATTCAAAGGATTTGAAAGATTTCACATAGTATTTGAACCCAGGGCTAGTGCTGTGCGGAGGATGGCGAAGCATGGCATCTGGCTCTAACTTCTCTGGCTGGTGAAAGCTGAGGAGGGTTTTCAGCTCGCGGATCAGCTGTTTCTTAAAGTCTGTTTTCGGCTCAACCCACGCTTATTGCGGAAGTGTGCGTCTTTTGCCAACTCTCAGAGCCTCCAGAAAAATTCTAAAGGGTCATTGTTGGAGTGGTTCAAAAGATTATCCTGCTAACCCTCTGCCTTTACTTCCTTTACTCATAGGGGTTTAGCCATGGGCAGGTTAAGGAGGTATCAATAAGTACTACAGTCTGTATACAGGTCACAAATGACACCCTATTCCCTATATAGTGCACTACTTTAGACCAGGACCTTATGGCACCCTATTCCCTATATAGTGCACTACTTTAGACCAGGACCCTATGGCACCCTATTCCCTATATAGTGCACTACTTTTGGCCAGTTCCCAGAATCAAAAGTAGTGCACTATAAAGGGAATTGTCCCACTCTTAGAGAGCCTTTTTATTTCTCTATTTTGGTTAGGTCAGGATGTGATGTGGGGGGGCATTCTATGTTTTGTTTTCTATGTTTTGGCCAGGGTATGGTTCTCAATCAGCTGTCTGTCGTTGTCTCTGATTGGGAATCATACTTAGGTAGCCCTTTTTTCCCCCTCTTTTCAGTGTGGGTAGTTGTCTTTGTTCGTGGCAAAAAAGCCCTTGTAGCTTCACGGTCGTTTTTTTTGTTTTTTTGTTTGTTTATTTGCCGACATTTTACTAATAAAAGAAAATGTACGCTCACCACGCTGCACCTTGGTCTTCCTTGAACGACGTCCGTGACAGGAAAAGCATGCCATTTGGGATGCAGACACAGGACTTGTAGTGTGATATCCAAAATCCAATTGTTGTGAGGTAATCAATCCCATTTTGCTCGGTTGGTTTCACCTTAAACAAACAGATGGGAATACGTTTGATAGAAGCGCCGGCATCTCTGTCTCTAAAACAAGGTTGCGCTCACTGAACCCAAATAAAGTGTCAAATGGCAGCATTTGATATACATTCGCCGGACAGTTTATTAGGTACACCTTCATGACAATGGATCGCTCCTACAGTCAGTGAGTCACTTGACCGTGGCTTGCTATATAAAAAGCAGGCAGACAGGCATTGAGGGGTTCAGTTAGAATGGGCCAAACGAATGGCCTACGCAACTTTGAGCGTGATATGATGGTGAGATAGATAAAAGACATCAGCTCAGTCCTGTGGGCGACAACAGCTTATTGATGAGAGGTCGAAGGAGAATGGCAAAAATCGTGTAAGCTAACAGGCGAGCCACGAGCAGACAAATAACAGCGCAGTACAACAGTGGTGTGCAGAATGGCATCTCGGAACGCACAATTTGTCGATCCTTGTCACTGATTGGCTATTACAGCAGACGACCACACCGGGTTCCACTCCTATCAGCTCAAAACAAGAAGAAGAGGCTCCAGTGGACACAACAACACTGTACTATTGAGGAGTAGAAAAACATTGCCTGGAACATGACAGCGAGTTCAGTTTACTTTAGTACTTGAGAGTAAATATATAAATACTGTACTTGTAAAAATCAGAAAACCAGTCAGTATCTGGTGTGACCACCATTTACCTCATGAAAACCAGTCAGTGTCTGGTGTGACCACCATTTACCTCATGAAAACCAGTCAGTATCTGGTGTGACCACCATTTGCCTCATGAAAACCAGTCAGTGTCTGGTGTGACAACCATTTGCCTCATGCAGTGTGACACATCTCTTTCACATAGAGTTGATCAGGATGTTGATTGTGGCCTGTGGAATGTCCCACTCCTCTTCAACGGCTGTGTGAAGTTGCTGGATATTGGTGGGATATTGGCAGAAACTGGAACACGCTGTAGTACACGTCGATCCAGAGCATCCCAAACATGCTCAATGGGTGACATGTCTGGTGCGTATGCAGGTCATGGAAGAACTGGGACATTTTCAGCTTCCAGGAATTGTGTATAGATCCTTGCGACATGGGGCTGTGCATTATCATGCTGAAACAGGAAGTGATGGCGGCGGTTGGATGGTATAAAAATGGACTTGAGGATCTCGTCACGGTATCTTTGTGCATTCAAATTGCCACTGATAAAAAGAAATTGTATTCGTTTGTCCGTAGCTTATGCCTGTCCACACCATAACCCACCTCCACCATGGGGCACTCTGTTCACACCGTTGACATCAGCAAACCGCTCGCCAACACACAACGCCATACACGCTGTCTGCCATCTGCCCGGTACAGTTGAAACTGGGATTAACCCGTGAAGAACACACTTCTCCAACGTGCCAGTGGCCATTGAAGGTGAGCATTTGCCCACTGAAGTCGGTTACAACGCCGAACTGCAGTCAGGTCAAGACCCCGGTGAGGACGAGGAGCACACAGATGAGCTTCCCTGAGACGGTTTCTGACAGTTTGTGCAGAAATCTCCACATCTCAGTTGTGCAAATCAATAGTTTCATCAGCTGTCTGGGTGGCTGGTCTGAGATGATCCCACAGGTGAAGAAGCCGGATGTGGAGGTCCTGGGCTGGTGTGGTTACATGTGGTCTGTGGTTGTGGAGATCCTGGGCTGGTGTGGTTACACATGGTCTGTAGTTGAGGAGGTCCTGGGCTGGTGTGGTTACACATGGTCTGTGGTTGTGGAGGTCCTGGGCTGGTGTGGTTACACGTGGTCTGCGGTTGAGGAGGTCCTGGGCTGGCGTGGTTACACGTGGTCTGTGGTTGTGAGGCCAGTTGGATGTACTGACAAATTCTCAAAAACACCATTGGAGGTGGCTTATGGTAGAGAAATTAACATTAAATTCTCTGGCAACATCTCTGGTGGACATTCCTGCAGTCAGCATCCCAATTGTACGTTCCTTCAAAACTTGAGACATCTGTGGTGCACATTTTAGAGTGGCCTTTTATTGTCCCCAGCACAAGGTGCACCTGTGTAATGATCATGCTGTTTAATCACCTTGTTGATATGCCACACCTGTCTGGTGGATGGATTATCTTGGCAAAGGAGAAATGCTCAATAACAGGGATGTAAATTTCAGCTCATGAAACATGGGACCAACACTACATGTTGCGCTATATAGGGAATAGGGTGTAATTTGAGAACAGCAGCTGTCTTACATCTCTCAGTACCCAGTCACAGAGCAGCAGCTGTCTTATCTGTCAGTACCCAGTCACAGAGCAGCAGCTGTCTTATCTGTCAGTACCCAGTCACAGAGCAGCAGCTGTCTTATATCTCTCAGTACTCACAGAGCAGCAGCTCTTACATCTGTCAGTACCCAGTCACAGAGCAGCAGCTGTCTTATCTGTCAGTACCCAGTCACAGAGCAGCAGCTGTCTTATCTGTCAGTACCCAGTCACAGAGCAACAGCTGTCTTATCTCTCAGTACCCAGTCACAGAGTAGCAGCTGTCTTATCTGTCAGTACCCAGTCACAGAGCAGCAGCTGTCTTATCTGTCAGTACCCAGTCACAGAGCAGCAGCTGTCTTACATCTGTCAGTACCCAGTCACAGAGCAGCAGCTGTCTTATCTGTCAGTACCCAGTCACAGAGCAGCAGCTGTCTTACATCTCTCAGTACCCAGTCACAGAGCAGCAGCTGTCTTACATCTCTCAGTACCCAGTCACAGAGCAGCAGCTGTCTTACATCTCTCAGTACCCAGTCACAGAGCAGCAGCTGTCTTATCTGTCAGTACTCAGTCACAGAGCAGCAGCTGTCTTATCTGTCAGTACCCAGTCACAGAGCAGCAGCTGTCTTATCTGTCAGTACTCAGTCACAGAGCAGCAGCTGTCTTATCTGTCAGTACTCAGTCACAGAGCAGCAGCTGTCTTATCTGTCAGTACCCAGTCACAGAGCAGCAGCTGTCTTATCTGTCAGTATCCAGTCACAGAGCAGCAGCTGTCTTATCTGTCAGTACTCAGTCACAGAGCAGCAGCTGTCTTATCTGTCAGTACCCAGTCACAGAGCAGCAGCTGTCTTATCTGTCAGTACCCAGTCACAGAGCAGCAGCTGTCTTATCTGTCAGTACTCAGTCACAGAGCAGCAGCTGTCTTATCTGTCAGTACCCAGTCACAGAGCAGCAGCTGTCTTATCTGTCAGTATCCAGTCACAGAGAAGCACACAGTGTTTTTGACTGTTTCTCCTGTGTTTCACATCTATAACAGTGTTTTGATTGGTTCTCCTGTGTTTCACATCTATAACAGTGTTTTTGATTGGTTCTCCTGTCCTTCACATCTAACACAGTGTTTTTGATTGGTTCTCCTGTCCTTCACATCTATAACAGTGTTTTTGACTGGTTCTCCTGTCCTTCACGTGTAAAACAGTTTTTGATTGGTTCTCCTGTCCTTCACATCTAACACAGTTTTTGATTGGTTCTCCTGTCCTTCACATCTAACACAGTGTTTTTGACTGGTTCTCCTGTCCTTCACATCTAACACAGTGTTTTTGATTGGTTCTCCTGTCCTTCACATCTAACACAGTGTTTTTGACTGGTTCTCCTGTCCTTCACATCTATAACAGTGTTTTTGACTGGTCCACTAGTCTTTATGCTTATTGGATGGATGGTGGCTATTCCCAGGCCTTCTGATACTTTTGAAGATGAAGCACAGACTATTGGACAGTCAGCACTGGGATAAACAGAGATACCAGATCTTATAGGATCTGCCCAGACTTAGGGACTGAGAGACTGATAGAATGTCCATACTGAGTTGACAGGGGCTTTGTGTGTGTGTGTGTTCGTGTGTGTGGTTTTGTGTGCGTTCATGTGTGTGGTTTTGTGTGTGTGTGTGTGTGTGTTTGTGTGTGTGTTCGTGTGTGTGGTTTTGTGTGCGTTCATGTGTGTGGTTTTGTGTGTGTGTGTGTGTGTGTGTGTACCTGTGAGTCCGTTGTCAGCTTGGACAGCTTTAAGTCAATCTGTCAGTCCAGGTTGGGTTCCTCCCTTCTCTATCTTGGGGCCGTGTTATTGACACGTCTAGCTGCGTCTAGAGAAAACTGGGCTTTAGTCTTTTTTTCATTTCACGTTATTGCATGGCCAGCTCCTGTCCAGGCCCAGTGAGCGGAGCATCGAGCAGCTTCTCGGATGGATTGGGGGAAGCACATCCCTGGTAGCTTTGATCTGTTATTGATTACCTCAGACTCCCTGTAATGGAGAATAAGCCATAAGTCCCTATTCCCTATTTAATGCATTACTTTTGATCAGCTGTCTAAGGCACTGCATCTCAGTGCAAGAGGCGTCACTACAGTCCCTGGTTTGAATCCAGGCTGTATCACATCTGACCTTGATTGGGAGTCCTATAGGGTGGCCCACAATTGGCACAGCATTGTCCAGGTTGTCAAATCAAATCAAATCGAAGCTTATTTGTCACGTGTGCCGAATACAACAGGTGTAGTAGACCTGACAGGGAAATGCTGAATACAACAGGTGTAGTAGACCTTACAGGGAAATGCTGAATACAACAGGTGCAGTAGACCTCACAGTGAAATGCTGAATACAACAGGTGTAGTAGACCTCACAGTGAAATGCTGAATACAACAGGTGTAGTAGACCTTACAGTGAAATGCTGAATACAACAGGTGTAGTAGACCTTACAGTAAAATGCTGAATACAACAGGTGTAGTAGACCTTACAGTGAAATGATGAATACAACAGGTGTAGTAGACCTGACAGTGAAATGCTGAATACAACAGGTGTAGTAGACCTTACAGTGAAATGATGAATACAACAGGTGTAGTATACCTTACAGTGAAATGCTTACTTACAGGCTCTAACCAATAGTGCAAAAAAGGTGTTAGGTGAACAATAGGTAGGTAAAGAAATAAAACAACAGTAAAAAGACAGGCTATATACAGTAGCGAGGCTATAAAAGTAGCGAGGCTACATACAGACACCGGTTATTCAGGCTGATTGAGGTAGTATGTACCTGTAGATATGGTTAAAGTGACAATGCATATATGATGAACAGAGAGTAGCAGTAGTGAAAAAGAGGGGGTGGTGGGTGGTGGGACACAATGCAGATAGCCCGGTTAGCCAATGTGGGGGGGCTCTGGTTGGTCGGCCCAGTTGAGGTATTATGTAGATGAATGTATAGTTAAAGTGGCTATGCCTATGTAACGGATGTGAAACAGCTAGCTTAGTTAGCGGTGGTGCTGAGGTAACGGATGTGAAACAGCTAGCTTAGTTAGCGGTGGTGCTGAGGTAACGGATGTGAAACAGCTAGCTTAGTTAGCGGTGGTGCTGAGGTAACGGATGTGAAACGGCTAGCTTAGTTAGCGGTGGTCCGCGCTAAATAGCGTTTCAATCGGTGACGTCACTTGCTCTGAGACCTTGAAGTAGTGGTTCCCTTTCCTCCGCGGCTTTTGTGCAGCGATGGGTAACGATGCTTTGTGGGTGACTGTTGTTGATGTGTGCAGAGGGTCCCTGGTTCGCGCCCGGGTAATGGGCGAGGGGACGGTTTAAAGTTATACTGTTACACATATATGATAAACAGAGTAGCAGCAGTGTAAAAAGAGGGCTTGGGGGGGGGGCACACAATGCAAATAGCCATTTGATTGTAAATTGTAAATAAGAATTTGTTCTTAACTGACTTGCCTAGTTAAATAAAGGTTAAATAAAAAAAATAGTGCACTAAATTGGGAATAGGGTGCCATTTGCGATGTTCTTCCAACAGGGAAAGTAGAGAGCGATTGCTAATCTTTCTCTTTAATGAGTTCTTTTCTAGGTTTGGTCGTTATAACACATATACACAGTGTACCGGGGTTTTCTGAAAAACCAACAGTATGATTTTCTACACAGTAAAAAAAAAAGGTTTGGGAGGTGCATGTTACGCCGATGCTTATAACTAGAAGTTAACTATCTAAGATGTGGCAAATGACATTCAGCTTAGGACTCCAGCTAGGCTTGGACCGTATTCAGATTGTTATCCCTTCATACCAACCTTCTGCCCTACTGGGATATTGGTAATAAACGGCACTGAACACAACAGGTACTGTTTTCAAACCTGACTGAGGCTCCAACATAATCCAAAGTTTAGCAATGCTAACAATCACATGTAAAATTCCATAGAGAATGCTAAATAAATGCTAACGAGTGTATTGCGAACATTTTATACAGTCTCTGACCTAAAACTATACAAAAAACTCACGAACAAAACAAATATTCGACAGCAATGCTTCTCTGCTGTTACCAAGCCAACCTTGATTTTGGAAGAAGCTTAGCTATATCGCTAACTAGCTACTAAATTAGCAAACCAAATGCACAACTGCAGAGCGTTTTTGTGGACAGTTAACTTAATAGTTATAAGATATCTAGCTGGTAAACATTTTAGTTGTGAATTCCGTACTGTAACTAGATCACCTGGTACCTGCTGCACAACAATGAGAGACTCACACGGCTCCGGTCTCTCGTCATTGCGTACTTGTAAACAAACATCATGTGACTGGGGAGTACTGGTTAGCTTCATAATGAAACACTGTGGCAGGTGAAATGAAGAACGCCATCTTTATCTTCTAACGTATTGCACAAGTTGACTGCAGGTATTTACTTAAAGTAACTACAAATATTCAAATGTATAATTTTTCTTCTTCTAAGAAATAGTTTCAACTCAATTGAATTGTCCAATTCCAAGGGAATAGCGCCCCTTGTGTGCACTGACGGTAATACCGTATACCCCTGTATGGTACTGGAACGGTATGAGGGTATGAACATCTAGGGTTTCTGTGTCCCAACCCCGCGGGACGGTTAATGTAACGTAAGCTAATGTGATTAGCATGAGGTTGTAAGTAACAAAAACATTTCCCAGGACGTAGACATATCTGACATGGGCATAAAGCTTACATTCATGTTAATCTAACTTGTTAATCTAACTTGAGGAGAGTGCACAATTATGAACTTGATTAGGCACCAATTAGGCACATTTGGGCAGTCTTGATGAGCATTTTTGGACATAAATGCAATGGTTCATTGGATCAGTCTAACATTTTGCACATACACTGCTGCCATCTAGTGGACAAAGTCTAAATTGCGCCTGGGCTGGAATAATACATTATGGCCTTTCTCTTGTATTTCAAAGATCATTGTACACTTTTTAATTAAAAAAAATATTTTACCAGATCTAATGTGTTATATTCTCCTAAATGAATTTCACATTTCCACGAACTTCAAAAGTGTTTCCCTTCAAATGGTATCAAGAATATGCATATCCTTGCTTCAGGTCCTGAGCTACAGGCAGTTAGATTTTGGTATGTCATTTTAGGTCCTGAGCTACAGGCAGTTAGATTTGGGTATGTCATTTTAGGTCCTGAGCTACAGGCAGTTAGATTTGGGTATGTCATTTTAGGTCCTGAGCTACAGGCAGTTAGATTTGGGTATGTCATTTTAGGAGAAAATGGAAGGAAAAAAATGGTCCGATCCTTAAGAGGCTATTAAGGCATCCCCCTGCACCTCTGGTTAAATGCAGAAGACACATTGCAGTTGAAATAATTCCCTTATCCTATTCAGTTCTTTTTTTGACATGTTCAGTCTGGGTTCTAAGTGGTTTTTAATGTAAATGCTTTGAATGAATGTCGAATGGGTGGGATGGGAGAATGTCTGCATCCCAAATTACACCCTAGGAGAGGAGGAGAGAGAAGAGATGGGGAGGGGAGAGAAGAGATGGGGAGGGAGGGGAGGGGAGAGAAGATATGGGGAGGGAGGGGGGGAGGGGATAGGAGGAGAGGAAAGAAGAGATGGGGAGAGAAGAGATGAGGAGAGAAGAGATGGGGAGGGGAGAGAAGAGATGGAGAGGAGAGGAGAGAGAGAGGAGAGGAGAGGAGAGGAGAGGAGAGGGAGAGGAGAGGAGAGGAGAGGAGAGGGAGGGGAGGGGAGAGAAGAGATGAGGAGGTGAGGGGAGGGGAGGAGAGGGGGGAGTGGAGAGAAGAGATGGGCAGGGGAGAGGGGGAGGGAGAGAGAAGGGATGGGGAGTGGAGAGAAGAGATGGGGAGAGAAGAGATGGGGAGAGGAGAGATAGGGAGGAGAGGGGAGGGGGGAGAAGAGATGGGGAGTGGAGAGAAGAGATGGGAAGGAGAGGGGAGGGGAGAGATGGGGAGTAGGGGATTGTAGAGGAGAGATGGGGGGGAGGAGAGGGGAGGGGAGAGAAGAGATGAGGAGGTGAGGGGAGGGGAGAGGAGAGGAGGGAACCCTGCTACTGCTCTAGAGGAAAGCTGTCTGTCACTCAGCCCAGCGTGAGACGTAGCAGGACTCCCTCAGTATTTACTATTCCCTCAGCTGTGTGTGTGTGTATGTGTGTGTGTGTGGTCACGTGTGTACTTCCCTGGGCTCTGCAGATGAGCCCTATTCACAGAGCTGCTTGACCTTGCAGTCTCTCCAGCTTAGTCTGCTCTTCCCTGGGCTTACTCCTACACCCTTCACCCCAGAACCCCTCCAACCTCCAGCCTTCCACCCCTCCTCCCTCCACTACACCCTCCTTTTATTTATTTGATTTTATTTAACCATTATTTTACCAGGTAAGTTGACTGAGAACACATTCTCATTTACATCAACGACATGGGGGTGCCTCCATCCCTCTACCCTTCCACCCCTGATACCCACGAAGCATCGTTAAAGCCACGGCCCTTTGCAGAGCAAGGGGAAACAACTACTTCAAGGTCTCAGAGAGAGTGACGTCACAGATTGAAACGCTAGTAGCACGCGCCCGCTAACTAGCTAGCCATTTCACATCGGTTACACATAAATCCTCCCTCCTTTATTGTCAACAGATAGATGAGTTATTTACAAATCAAAAATCTGAATGTACGTGCCCATTTAAACCACTGTAAATCCATTCAACAGTGGCCTATCAACTTGAAACTCATCTCTATCATGGACATCCCTTAGATGAACCTCATTGAATGTGGTATTGATATTTCAAAAAAACTACGAAACTGTTAACAACTCATTCTTTCATCTTCTCCTCAAACTATTAACAACTACTTTTTTTATCTTGTCCTCATGAACCATATGTCAGATTCACTCCATATTTTATATTCCAACTAATGATTTGCACATGAAGAGAGTTCCTACATGATAGAGTGCTTGCTTTATTATCTAACTGATCTTGTGTCTTTTCTATCATCCTGTGAACCCCGTTCATTGCTCCTCACAGCTATATTTTAGTCCTATTATACACATGCAGCTTAATCAGAGGCACAGAGAGGCTGTGTCCCAAATGGCACCCTATTCTCTATATTGTGTTCTGCCGTTGACCATATAGGGACACACACAGAGACAGGTGGGGTCTCTACATCTGGTCTGGTGTCCGCTCCCTAATTACAGGGTATCTATACGTTAATGAAGTCGTTGCCTTTCTTTCTGTGGCACGTCAAACAGGCTGAGGAGGTGTTCTGCCGGGGGGCTAGCATTACAATGCTACGGCAGGGATTAGCATTAGTGGCGGAGGTTAACGTCACGAGGCCCAATTAAATCAAGGAAAGGAACATCTGCTACCAGGATAATACATACAGTTGAAGTTGGAAGTTTACATACACTTAGTTTGGAGTCATTAAAACTCGTTTCTCAATCACTCCATAAATTTCCACTAACTATAGTTTTGGCAAGTTGTTTAGAACAGCTACTTTGTGTATGACACAAGTACTTTTTCCAACAATTGTTGACAGACAGATTATTTCACTTATAATTCACTGTATCACAATTCCAGTGGGTCATAAGTTTACACACACTAAGTTGACTGTGCCTTTAAACAGCTTGGAAAATTCCAGAAAATGATGTCATGGCTTTAGAAGCTTCAGAAGCTCCAATTGACATCATTTGAGTCAATTGGAGGTGTACCTGTGGATGTATTTCAAGGCCTACTTTCAAACTCAATGCCTCTTTGCTTGACATCATGGGAAAATCAAAAGAAATCAGCCAAGATCTCAGACAAAAAATTGTAGACCTCCATAAGTCTGGTTCATCCTTGGGAGCAATTTCCAAATGCCTGAAGGTACAACTGACTCAGTTACACCAGCTCTGTCAGGAGGACTGGGCCAAAATTCACCCAACTTATTGTGGGAAGCTTGTGGAAGGCTACCTGAAACGTTTGACCAAAGTTAAACAGTTTAAAGGCAATGCTACCAAATACTAATTGAGTGTATGTAAACTTCTGACCCACTAGGAATGTGATGAAAGAAATAAAAGCTGAAATTCTCTCTACTATTATTCTGACATTTCACATTCTTAAAATAAAGTGGTGATCCTAACTGACCTAAAACAGGGAATTTGTTACTAGGATTAAATGTCAGGAATTGTGAAAAACTGAGTTTAAATGTATTTGGCTAAGGTGTATGTAAACTTCTGACTTCAACTGTATGTGTTTGACTCAGTGTGTGAATCTATGTGTTTGACTCAGTGTGTGAATCTATGTGTTTGACTCAGTGTGTGTGAATCTATGTGTTTGACTCAGTGTGTGTGAATCTATGTGTTTGACTCAGTGTGTGTATCTATGTGTTTGACTCAGTGTGTGAATCTATGTGTTTGACTCTGTGTGTGAATCTATGTGTTTGACTCAGCGTGTGTGAATCTATGTGTTTGACTCAGTGTGTGTGAATCTATGTGTTTGACTCTGTGTGTGAATCTATGTGTTTGACTCTGTGTGTGAATCTATGTGTTTGACTCAGTGTGTGTATCTATGTGTTTGACTCAGCGTGTGTGAATCTATGTGTTTGACTCTGTGTGTGAATCTATGTGTTTGACTCTGTGTGTGAATCTATGTGTTTGACTCTGTGTGTGAATCTATGGGTTTGACTCAGTGTGTGAATCTATGTGTTTGACTCAGTGTGTGTGAATCTATGTGTTTGACTCAGTGTGTGTATCTATGGGTTTGACTCAGCGTGTGTGAATCTATGTGTTTGACTCTGTGTGTGAATCTATGTGTTTGACTCAGTGTGTGAATCTATGTGTTTGACTCTGTGTGTGTATCTATGTGTTTGACTCAGTGTGTGTGAATCTATGTGTTTGACTCAGTGTGTGAATCTATGTGTTTGACTCTGTGTGTGAATCTATGTGTTTGACTCAGTGTGTGAATCTATGTGTTTGACTCTGTGTGTGAATCTATGTGTTTGACTCAGTGTGTGTGAATCTATGTGTTTGACTCAGTGCGTGTATCTATGTGTTTGACTCAGTGTGTGAATCTATGTGTTTGACTCTGTGTGTGAATCTATGTGTTTGACTCAGTGTGTGAATCTATGTGTTTGACTCAGTGCGTGTATCTATGTGTTTGACTCAGTGTGTGAATCTATGTGTTTGACTCAGTGTGTGTGAATCTATGTGTTTGACTCAGTGTGTGTGAATCTATGTGTTTGACTCAGTGTGTGTATCTATGTGTTTGACTCAGTGTGTGTGAATCTGTGTGTTTGACTCAGTGTGTGTGAATCTATGTGTTTGACTCAGCGTGTGTGAATCTATGTGTTTGACTCTGTGTGTGAATCTATGTGTTTGACTCAGTGTGTGAATCTATGTGTTTGACTCAGCGTGTGTGAATCTATGTGTTTGACTCAGTGTGTGAATCTATGTGTTTGACTCTGTGTGTGAATCTATGTGTTTGACTCAGTGTGTGAATCTATGTGTTTGACTCAGTGTGTGAATCTATGTGTTTGACTCAGTGTGTGAATCTATGTGTTTGACTCAGTGTGTGAATCTATGTGTTTGACTCAGTGTGTGAATCTATGTGTTTGACTCAGTGTGTGAATCTATGTGTTTGACTCAGTGTGTGTGAATCTATGTGTTTGACTCAGTGTGTGTGAATCTATGTGTTTGACTCAGTGTGTGTATCTATGTGTTTGACTCAGCGTGTGTGAATCTATGTGTTTGACTCTGTGTGTGAATCTATGTGTTTGACTCAGTGTGTGAATCTATGTGTTTGACTCAGTGTGTGTGAATCTGTGTGTTTGACTCAGTGTGTGTGAATCTATGTGTTTGACTCAGCGTGTGTGAATCTATGTGTTTGACTCTGTGTGTGAATCTATGTGTTTGACTCAGTGTGTGAATCTATGTGTTTGACTCAGTGTGTGTGAATCTGTGTGTTTGACTCAGTGTGTGTGAATCTGTGTGTTTGACTCAGTGTGTGTGAATCTGTGTGTTTGACTCAGTGTGTGTGAATCTGTGTGTTTGACTCAGTGTGTGTGAATCTATGTGTTTGACTCAGTGTGTGAATCTATGTGTTTGACTCTGTGTGTGTGTATCTATGTGTTTGACTCAGTGTGTGAATCTATGTGTTTGACTCAGTGTGTGAATCTATGTGTTTGACTCAGTGTGTGAATCTATGTGTTTGACTCAGTGTGTGAATCTATGTGTTTGACTCAGTGTGTGAATCTATGTGTTTGACTCAGTGTGTGAATCTATGTGTTTGACTCAGTGTGTGTATCTATGTGTTTGACTCAGCGTGTGTGAATCTATGTGTTTGACTCTGTGTGTGAATCTATGTGTTTGACTCAGTGTGTGAATCTATGTGTTTGACTCAGTGTGTGTGAATCTGTGTGTTTGACTCAGTGTGTGAATCTGTGTGTTTGACTCAGCGTGTGTGAATCTATGTGTTTGACTCTGTGTGTGAATCTATGTGTTTGACTCAGTGTGTGAATCTATGTGTTTGACTCAGTGTGTGTGAATCTGTGTGTTTGACTCAGTGTGTGTGAATCTGTGTGTTTGACTCAGTGTGTGTGAATCTGTGTGTTTGACTCAGTGTGTGTGAATCTGTGTGTTTGACTCAGTGTGTGTGAATCTATGTGTTTGACTCAGTGTGTGAATCTATGTGTTTGACTCAGTGTGTGTGAATCTATGTGTTTGACTCAGTGTGTGAATCTATGTGTTTGACTCAGTGTGTGAATCTATGTGTTTGACTCAGTGTGTGAATCTATGTGTTTGACTCAGTGTGTGAATCTATGTGTTTGACTCAGTGTGTGAATCTATGTGTTTGACTCAGTGTGTGAATCTATGTGTTTGACTCAGTGTGTGAATCTATGTGTTTGACTCAGTGTGTGAATCTATGTGTTTGACTCAGTGTGTGAATCTATGTGTTTGACTCAGTGTGTGAATCTATGTGTTTGACTCAGTGTGTGAATCTATGTGTTTGACTCTGTGTGTGTGTATCTATGTGTTTGACTCAGTGTGTGTATCTATGTGTTTGACTCAGTGTGTGAATCTATGTGTTTGACTCAGTGTGTGAATCTATGTGTTTGACTCAGTGTGTGAATCTATGTGTTTGACTCAGTGTGTGAATCTATGTGTTTGACTCAGTGTGTGTGAATCTGTGTGTTTGACTCAGTGTGTGAATCTATGTGTTTGACTCAGTGTGTGAATCTATGTGTTTGACTCTGTGTGTGTGTATCTATGTGTTTGACTCAGTGTGTGTGAATCTATGTGTTTGACTCAGTGTGTGAATCTATGTGTTTGACTCAGTATGTGTGAATCTATGTGTTTGACTCAGTGTGTGTATCTATGTGTTTGACTCAGTGTGTGAATCTATGTGTTTGACTCAGTGTGTGAATCTATGTGTTTGACTCAGTGTGTGAATCTATGTGTTTGACTCTGTGTGTGAATCTATGTGTTTGACTCAGTGTGTGAATCTATGTGTTTGACTCTGTGTGTGAATCTATGTGTTTGACTCAGTGTGTGAATCTATGTGTTTGACTCAGTGTGTGAATCTATGTGTTTGACTCAGTGTGTGAATCTATGTGTTTGACTCTGTGTGTGTATCTATGTGTTTGACTCAGTGTGTGTGAATCTATGTGTTTGACTCAGTGTGTGTATCTATGTGTTTGACTCAGTGTGTGTGAATCTATGTGTTTGACTCTGTGTGTGTATCTATGTGTTTGACTCAGTGTGTGTGAATCTATGTGTTTGACTCAGTGTGTGAATCTATGTGTTTGACTCAGTGTGTGAATCTATGTGTTTGACTCTGTGTGTGAATCTATGTGTTTGACTCAGCGTGTGTGAATCTATGTGTTTGACTCAGTGTGTGTGAATCTATGTGTTTGACTCTGTGTGTGAATCTATGTGTTTGACTCTGTGTGTGAATCTATGTGTTTGACTCAGTGTGTGAATCTATGTGTTTGACTCAGCGTGTGTGAATCTATGTGTTTGACTCTGTGTGTGAATCTATGTGTTTGACTCTGTGTGTGAATCTATGTGTTTGACTCTGTGTGTGAATCTATGGGTTTGACTCAGTGTGTGAATCTATGTGTTTGACTCAGTGTGTGTGAATCTATGTGTTTGACTCAGTGTGTGAATCTATGTGTTTGACTCAGCGTGTGTGAATCTATGTGTTTGACTCTGTGTGTGAATCTATGTGTTTGACTCTGTGTGTGAATCTATGTGTTTGACTCAGTGTGTGAATCTATGTGTTTGACTCAGTGTGTGTGAATCTATGTGTTTGACTCAGTGTGTGAATCTATGTGTTTGACTCAGTGTGTGAATCTATGTGTTTGACTCAGTGTGTGAATCTATGTGTTTGACTCAGTGTGTGAATCTATGTGTTTGACTCAGCGTGTGTGAATCTATGTGTTTGACTCTGTGTGTGAATCTATGTGTTTGACTCAGTGTGTGAATCTATGTGTTTGACTCAGTGTGTGTGAATCTGTGTGTTTGACTCAGTGTGTGTGAATCTGTGTGTTTGACTCAGTGTGTGTGAATCTGTGTGTTTGACTCAGTGTGTGTGAATCTGTGTGTTTGACTCAGTGTGTGTAATGAAAGCCTGCTGATTGCCCTCGCCTACATCGTTCCAACACCTACAGGGCTCTCGCTGTGTAAAACTGTTTCATCTTGACATTTGGTTCAGATCAATGCAACTTCTTCCTCAGGGCCTGAAACATATTGATCCACATTCATGTCTAATTCATGTGGATACGTGATTTTTCCTCCATCTGACTGAGACCCCTTTTCTATGCAGTGTTGTCACATTCAGTTGTGAGGCACATGCCTCGGTTCCAACCAGCTGACTTGGGGATCTGAAGCAGAATGTGAGACCTGCTGATTGGCCTGAAAGCAGGAAAGTAATCTGCATGTATGCTAACGAGTCTCCCCTGTGGTAGCTTATAACGTCTGTCTAAACTGGGCATTGTTTTGTCGGGTACTCTTAAGTAAGGCGTAATCACACCTTCGGATAATGACCGAGCTGCCTGCTGACACATCTGCTTCTGTAACAAGACTGTATTTGTAATGATCTAGGTTAAGAATGAACCTTGATTTAAATCCTTCTGTGTTAGGGTGGGTTTAGTTTGTTCCTTTTTTCATTCACATCCATAGTCAGATTTCAAAACAAATGTCTCTGGGAGAACCTAATAATCCTTATTCTACAGTATATTTATTATCAAATCTAGTCTTGTCACTCTCCAGTCCACCTGTCCCTCATTCCCTCACAGTAGCTAATTATCTCTGTATCACATAATTACAGACAGGCAGCCCTGAACACTACTGCATGATATGACAACAGCAAAGCTGTGAATCCTATTGTTATTCTTAGATTTAAAAAAAAAAAAAATCGTTGTCACAGTCAAATAACTGAAGCATGTACTGGCAACCCCCCCCAATAATGGCACACAGAAACTAGAGGCCATGAGTAATATCACAGATTGGTCTATAGGTGGCGCTATTATAAGCAGTGTCACTTAAACCTTCATATCCACTGTGTCTTTCCTCATGAAGAACACATGTGCCTGTCAGGATAGATTTTCCTGCAAACCTTTGAAAAAACATATCCAAATCACACCAATTATGTATGAAGGCCCGTGGTACATCTCATAACTTAGTTTGAGAAAAGCTAAGGGATCGATTGGGCGATGGCTGAGTTATCGATAAATCAGGAAATGCGATGGCATTGACACACTATATACACAAAAGTATGTGGACACCACTTCAAATGAGTGGATTTGGCTATTTCAGCCACACCCATTGCTGACAGGTGTATAAAATCAAGCATACAGCCATGCAATCTCCATAGACAAACATTGGCAGCAGGATTGCCTTACTGAAGAGCTCAGTGACTTTCAACGTGGCACCGTCATAGGATGCCACCTTTCCAACAAGTCAGTTCGCCCCCCGATCAACTGTAAGTGCTGTTATTGTGAAGAGGAAATGTCTAGGAGCAACAACGGCTCAGCCACCAAGTGGTAGGCCACACAAGTTCACAGATGTATCACTAAAAGCCATGATGTTCATCAGTCCACGGTAAGACAAATTGTTTATAAATGGAGAAAGTTCAGCACTGTTGCTACTCTCCCTAGGAGTGGCCGTCCTGCAAAGATGACTGCAAGAACACAGCGTAGAATGTTCAATGAGGTTAAGAAGAATCCTAGAGTGTCAGCTAAAGACTTACAGGAATCCCTGGAACATGCTAACCTCTCTGTTGACGAGTCTACGATACGTAAAACACTAAACAAGAATGGTGTTCATGGGAGGAGACCACGGAAGAAGCCACTGCTGTCCAAAAAAATCATTGCTGCACGTCTGAAGTTTGCAAAAGAGCACCTGGATGTTCCACAGCACTACTGGTGAAATATTCTGTGGACAGATGAAACTACAGTTGAGTTGTTTGGAAGGAACACACAACACTATGTGTGGAGAAAAAAAGGCACTGCACACCAACATCAAATCCTCATCCCAACTGTAAAGTATGGTGGAGGGAGCATCATGGTTTGGGGCTGCTTTAGTGCCTCAGTGCCTGGACAGAAAAATGCATTCCCAAGTTTAGCCTAACATTCTCCTGCAAAATGTCTTGACATCTGTCCTGCAATTGAAGCTCAACATAAGTTAAGTGATGCAATAGGACAACGACCCAAAACACAGAAGTAAATCAACAACAGAATGGCTTCAACAGAAGAAAATACACCTTCTGGAGTGGCCCCAGTCAGAGTCCTGACCTTCTGGAGTGGCCCCAGTCAGAGTCCTGACCTCAACCCGATTGAGATGCTGTGGCATGTCTTCAAGAGAGCAGTTCACACCAGACATCCCAAGAATATTGCTGAACTGAAACAGTTTTGTAAAGATGAATGGTCCAAAATTCCTCCTGACCGTTGTGCAGGTCTGATCCACAACTATAGAAAATGTTTGGTTGAGGTTATTGCTGCCAAAGGAGGGTCAACCAGTTATTAAATCCAAGGGTTCACCTACTTTTCCCACCCTGCACTGTGAATGTTTACACGCTGTGTTCAATAAAGACACAAAAACATATAATTGTTTGTGTTATTAGTTTAAGCAGACTGTGTTTTGAACTAGAGGAAGATCAGATGAAATGTTATGACTAATTGATGCAGAAATCCAGGTATTTCCAAAGAGTTCACATACTCTTCCTTGCCACTGTACGTTCCATTTGAGGCCATAAGGAAACGGGTAAATCTGTGGCTTGTGTAATTCCTCAGTGGGTGTGGGGCGGTTGTCAGGTTGTTGTCAGGCTCTCGCTCTCCTTCTCTCTCTCTCTCTTTCTTCCTCTCTCTCCCTCTCCTTTTCTGCCTTACTTGACAGTTGAGGGTATTCAAAATAAAAACTGTTATTAAAACTATGTGTGGGCCTAGGTAGATGTTGGAATTGGATGATGGATTTTGTAATCTAGAATGATAGGGTGTCATATAGACTACATCTACAAACCTACCAAAATAGCACTGGATGGGATGCAGTATACAAATGGAAAAGAAAGTAATCTCTCTCTCTCTCTCTCTCTGTGTGTGTGAATATATATATATATATATATATATAGAGAGAGAGAATTTAAGGGCTTTATTGGCATGGGAAACAAATGTTAACATTGCCAAAGCAAGTGAAATAGATAATAATCAAAAGTGAAATCAACAATAAAAATGAACAGTAACCATTACACTCACAAAAGTTCCAAAATAATAAAAGACATTACAAATATCATATTATGAGCAAATGGTTCCCTCTCTCTGTCTCTCACCCTCTCTCTCTCTCTCTCTCGCCATTTCTCCCTCTCACACACACTCACTCATACACTCACACAGCTTCCTCTCTACGACCACCCTCTGCTAGCCAATCAATATGCCTCATAAGGTTAGGTGGATGATATGGAGGAATATAGCAGAGTAGAGACAGTACATAACAGAGCTGTGGAGAGAAGGACAGGGTATTTGTGCTGCTAGCTGTCACCATGGTAACTTTAATCTGCAGAGACATTCTTGGACATTTCCACAGCTGTTGTTGTTAGAGAACATGTTGAATTGAATCCATTTTGAGTAACAGAGACATATACAACTAAATGTACAATGTGGACCCAGAGGATACCACTTGATAGTATTCATTTTTAAAAACAAAGATTCGTTGTGGAGAGATGTTACACAATGTTGTTTCTATCTTCTAAACAGCTATTATAAGTTCTGGCCCTTTCCGGTGAATTCAGATACTGTAGCCTATTCTCCTAGATGGGTATTATCAGTTTCAATTAAAGGTACAGTTCAGTCAGAATGTGATTTAACTGTGTTTTATCTATATATATATTAACAGTTAATATATATATAGATAAAACACATTAAACCTCATAGTGTGGAGATATAGATAAAACACAGTTAATATATATAGATAAAACACAGTTAATATATATAGATAAAACACATTAAACCTCATAGTGTGGAGATATAGATAAAACACAGTTAATATATATAGATAAAACACAGTTAATAGATATAGATAAAACACAGTTTATATATATATAGTTAAAACACAGTTAATATATATATAGTTAAAACACAGTTAATATATATAGATAAAACACAGTTAATATATATAGATAAAACACAGTTAATATATAGTGGGGTGTTCTAGCAAAGTCTATGGCTGTCTGGAGTGGTTCTCAATCAGAGGCAGGTGTTTATCGTTGTCTCTGATTGGGAACCATATTTAGGCAGCCATAATCTTTGAGTGTTTCGTGGGTGATTGTTCCTGTCTATGTGTTTTGTTATCACCAGATAGGCTGTATAGGTTTTCACGGTCCGGTTGTTGTTTTGTATTGTTCGTGTTCATCTTCATTACAGATGTATATTATCAACCACACTGCATTTTGGTCCGACTCTCCTTCGACGGAAGAAAACCGTAACACATACTATGAGGTTTAACTGTGTTTTATCTATATATATTAACTGTGTTTTATCTGTCTCCACACTATGAGCTTTACCTGTGTTTTATCTATATATATTAACTGTGTTTTATCTATATCTCCACACTGAGGTTTAACTGTGTTTTATCTATATATATTAACTGTGTTTAATCTATATCTCCACACTATGAGGAATAATTATGTGAAATGTTGAGAAGGATGAGGAAGGCCTTGTAGTGTAAGAGCTGTTTGAAAAGACCAGCTTAAATGTCCACCTGTTTTTATCGGGATGGAGATTTGGCCTTCCGTGGTGACATCACCAGGCGGTAAATTATTAAGTAGACCGATGAGAAAGATAGTTCCCAACCTCTCTGCCAATAGCAGCTCATTTTCCATGTTCCCTTCCCCACTCAGACCACTCCCAGACAGTCCTAAAAATATATATTAGCGCTTGAGAAATTGCGCTTTGCTAAGAAGATATTTTTGTTTCTTTTTGACCATTTTAATTGAAAACAATCACAGTAAGATACTTCATTATTACGCAGAAATGATTTGATATTGATGTAAAAAAAAACAGCTGCATTAGACCTTTAGACATGTTAATGACTTTATTTGTATTTATTCTGTTGAGCTTTGTTTATTCTGTACTCTGAATAATACACTAATTACAGAGAAACAGATTCAAGCCAGTTTGCTTTTTAAAACATTTTTTGTGTGTGTGTTTAGGTTCTACTTGAACATGATAGAGATAAATGAGCCTAGTCTAATATGCATAGTGATTGCCTCAGGCTGTATAGACGAGGAGAATGTTTTGCATAATGACTGAGTCAGGCTGTATAGACGAGGAGAATGTTTTGCATAATGACTGAGTCAGGCTGTATAGACGAGGAGAATGTTTTGCATAATGACTGAGTCAGGCTGTATAGACGAGGAGAATGTTTTGCCTAATGACTGAGTCAGGCTGTATAGACGAGGAGAATGTTTTGCATAATGACTGAGTCAGGCTGTATAGACGAGGAGAATGTTTTGCATAATGACTGAGTCAGGCTGTATAGACGAGGAGAATGTTTTGCATAATGACTGAGTCAGGCTGTATAGACGAGGAGAATGTTTTGCATAATGACTGAGTCAGGCTGTATAGATGAGGAGAATGTTTTTGATCATCGTGTACAAATCATTCAGAAGTATCCACAGTTGAACAGCCTATTCCCTATATAGTGCACTACTTCAGACCAGAGCCCTATTCCCTATATAGTGCACTACTTTAGACCAGAGCCCTATTCCCTATATAGTGCACTACTTTAGACCAGAGCCCTATTCCCTATATAGTACACTACTTTAGACCAGAGCCCTATTCCCTATATAGTGCACTAATTTTTGACACAGGACCCATAAAGCTCTGGTCAGAAGTAGAATACTACATAGAGAATTGGGTGCCATTTGTGCTGCAATCATAGTGTGATAGTGAACTGAACTGGGCTCCATATTCATGTCCAGACAACTCCCCTGATACAGGTGATTAACTGAATAATGTCATAAGCCATCCGGTCCACAGGCTCCGTAAATAATATATGAAATATTAAAGAGGTATAAAATTAGGACGTTAGTCGTTGTTCTGCCGTCAATCAGGAAGTCAGTTAAAATATCCTCCCTCCTGGTTGGCTAGGCCTATATCCTTTGGAGGAAGAAGTGATGATGGTGTCAAAAATTACATAGGGCTGGGTCGGGAGGGATATCACTACAGCTGGGAGTGATATCACCAGGGCTGGGTCGGGAGGGATATCACTACAGCTGGGAGTGATATCACTAGGGCTGGGTCGGGAGGGATATCACTACAGCTGGGAATGATATCACTAGGGCTGGGTCAGGAGGGATATCACTACAGCTGGGAGTGATATCACTAGGGCTGGGTCCGGAGGGATATCACTAGGGCTGGGCTGGGAGTAATATTACTAGGGCTGGGCTGGGAGTGATATCACTAGGGCTGGGAGGGATATCACTAGGGCTGGGCTGGGAGAGATATCACTAGGGCTGGGAGTGATATTACTAGGGCTGGTGCTTCACTGTTGGGATGGTGTTCTTCGGCTTGCAAGCCTCCCCCTTTTTCCTACAAACATAACGATGGTCATTATGGCCAAACAGTTCTATTTTTCTTTGATCCGACCAGAGGACATTTCTCCATCGGCGATGTCGTACCCACAGCAACTATTAAAACATTCCAAAACAGAAACCGTGGATTGATGGCAGCATTGATTGATGGCAGCATTCGCTCGAAACTGAAAGCGCGAACCACTGCTTTTAACCAGGGCAAGGTGACCGGAAATATGACCGAATACAAACAGTGTAGCTATTCCCTCTGCAAGGCAATCAAACAAGCTAAGCGTCAGTATAGAGACAAAGTAGAGTCACAATTCAACGGCTCAGACACAAGAGGTATGTGGCAGGGTCTACAGTCAATCACGGATTACAAAAATAAAACCAGCCCCGTCACCGACCAGTATGTCTTGCTCCAAGACAGACTAAACAACTTCTTTGCTCGCTTTGAGGACAATACAGTGCCACTGACATGGCCCGCTACCAAAACCTGCAGACTCTCTTTCACTGCAGCTGACGTGAGTAAAACATTTAAACGTGTTAACCCTCGTAAGGCTGCAGGCCCAGACGGCATCCCCAGCCGTGTCATCAGAGCATGCGCAGACCAGCTGGCTGGTGTGTTTACGGACATATTCAATCAATCCTTAACCCAGTCTGCTGTTCCCACATGCTTCAAGAGGGCCACCATTGTTCCTGTTCCCAAGAAAGCTAAGGTAACTGAGCTAAACGACTACCGCCACGTAGCACTCACTTCTGTCATCATGAAGTGCTTTGAGAGACTAGTCAAGGACCATATCACCTCCACCCTACCTGACACCCTAGACCCACTCCAATTTGCTTACCGCCCCAATAGGTCCACAGACGACGCAATCGCAACCACACTGCACACTGCCCTAACCCATCTGGACAAGAGGAATACCTATGTGAGAATGTTGTTCATCGACTAAATCAAATCAAATTTATTTATATAGCCCTTCGTACATCAGCTGATATCTCAAAGTGCTGTACAGAAACCCAGCCTAAAACCCCAAACAGCAAGCAATGCAGGTGTAGAAGCACGGTGGCTAGGAAAAACTCCCTAGAAAGGCCAAAACCTAGGAAGAAACCTAGAGAGGAACCAGGCTATGTGGGGTGGCCAGTCCTCTTCTGGCTGTGCCGGGTGGAGATTATAACAGAACATGGCCAAGATGTTCAAATGTTCATAAATGACCAGCATGGTCGTATAATAATAAGGCAGAACAGTTGAAACTGGAACAGCAGCACGGTCAGATGGACTGGGGACCCACGACTGCGATGCCACGCACGCCTCCAACTCAATCATCAAGTTTGCGGACGACACAACAGTGGTAGACTTGATTACCAACAACGACGAGACGGCCTACAGGGAGGAGGTGAGGGCCCTCGGAGTGTGGTGTCAGGAAAATAACCTCACACTCAACGTCAACAAAACTAAGGAGATGATTGTGGACTTCAGGAAACAGCAGAGGGAACACCCCCCTATCCACATCGATGGAACAGTAGTGGAGAGGGTAGCAAGTTTTAAGTTCCTCGGCATGCACATCACAGACAAACTGAATTGGTCCACTCACACAGACAGCATCGTGAAGAAGGCGCAGCAGCGCCTCTTCAACCTCAGGAGGCTGAAGAAATTCGGCTTGTCACCAAAAGCACTCACAAACTTCTACAGATGCAGAATCGAGAGCATCCTGGCGGGCTGTATCCCCGCCTGGTACGGCAACTGCTCCGACCCTCAACCGTAAGGCTCTCCAGAGGGTAGTGAGGTCTGCACAACGCATCACCGGGGGCAAACTACCTGCCCTCCAGGACACCTACACCACCCGATGTTACAGGAAGGCCATAAAGATCATCAAGGACATCAACCACCCGAGCCACTGCCTGTTCACCCCGCTATCATCCAGAAGGCGAGGTCAGTACAGGTGCATCAAAGCTGGGACCGAGAGACTGAAAAACAGCTTCTATCTCAAGGCCATCAGACTGTTAAACAGCCACCACTAACATTGAGTTGCTGCTTCCAACACACTGACACTGACACTGACTCAACTCCAGCCACTTTAATAATGGGAATTGATGGGAAATGATGTAAATATATCACTAGCCACTTTAAACAATGCTACCTTATATAATGTTTACATACCCTACATTATTCATCTCATATGCATACGTATATACTGTACTCTATATCATCGACTGCATCCTTATGTAATACATGTATCACTAGCCACTTTAACTATGCCACTTTGTTTACATACTCTTCTCATATGTATATACTGTACTCGATATCAGCTACTGTATCTTGCCTATGCTGCTCTGTACCATCACTCATTCATATATCCTTATGTACATATTCTTTATCCCCTTACACTGTGTATAAGACAGTAGTTTTGGAATTGTTAGTTAGATTACTTGTTGGTTATTACTGCATTGTCGGAACTAGAAGCACAAGCATTTCGCTACACTCGCATTAACATCTGCTAACCATGTGTATGTGACAAATACAATTTGATTTGATTTGATTTGAAGTAGGGTGGTGCTTGGAATCATTGTTCTTCCTCTGTCACCCATGGTTACCTGCAAGGAAACACGTGCCATCATCATTACTTTGCACAAAAAGGGCAAGGATATAGCTGCCAGTAAGATTGCACCTAAGTCAACCATTTATCGGTGGAGAGCGGTTCAATTGTTGTGAAGAAGGCTTCAGGGCACCCTGTTACGGTTTTCTTTAGGTGAAAGAGAGTCGGACCAAAATGCAGCGTGGTATTCCTGATACATGTTTAATGACGACGAAAAAACGAACAATACAAAAACAACAAACGTAACGTGAAAACCTATACAGCCTATCTGGTGACAACAAACACAGAAACAATCACCCACGACACACTCAAAGAATATGGCTGCCTAAATATGGTTCCCAATCAGAGACAACGAAAAACACTCGCCTCTGATTGAGAACCACTTCAGGCAACCATAGACTTACCTAGAAAACCCCACTAAGCCACAATCCCAATACGTACCAAAACCCCCATGACAAAACACACCACATACAAAACCCATGTCACACCCTGGCCTGACCAAATAAATAAAGAAAACACAAAATACTAAGACCAGGGCGTGACAGAACCCCCCCAAGGTGCGGACTCCCGACCGCAAAACTAAACCCATAGGGGAGGGTCCGGGTGGGCGTCTGTCCACGGTTGCGGCACCGGCGCGGGACGTGGACCCCACTCTAACAAAGTCTTAGTCCCTTTGCCCCGCATCCTTAGATAGGCGACCCTCGCCGCCGACCTTGACCTAGTAGTCCTCACCAAGGACCCCACTGGACTGAGGGGCAGCTCGGGACTGAGGGGCAGCTCGGGACTGAGGGGCAGCTCGGGACTGAGAGGAAGCTCAGGCAGGTAGTAGGCTCTGGCAGATCCTGGCTGGCTGGTGGTTCTGGCAGATCCTGGCTGACTGGCGGATCTGGAAGATCCTGGCTGACTGGCAGCTCTGGCTGCTCCATGCTGACTGGCTGCTCTGGCTGCTCCATGCTGACTGGCTGCTCCAAGCTGACTGGCTGCTCCATGCTGACTGGTGACTGGCTGCTCCATGCTGACTGGCTGCTCTGGCTGCTCCATGCTGACTGGCTGCTCCAAGCTGACTGGCTGCTCTGGCTGCTCCATGCTGACTGGCTGCTCCATGCTGCTCCATGCACTGGCGACTCTGGCTGCTCCATGCTGACTGGCGACTCTGGCTGCTCCATGCTCTGGCTGCTCCATGCTGACTGGCGCTCTGGCTGCTCCATGCTGACTGGCTGGCTGCTCCATGCTGACTGGCTCTGGCTCTCCATGCTGACTGGCTGCTCTGGCTGCTCCATGCTGACTGGCGGCTCTGGCTGCTCCATGCTGACTGGCTCTGGCTGCTCCATGCTGACTGGCTCTGGCTGCTCCATGCTGACTGGCTGCTCTGGCTGCTCCATGCTGACTGGCTGCTCTGGCTGCTCCATGCTGACTGGCTGCTCCATGCTGACTGGCCATGCTCTGGCTGCTCCATGCTGACTGGCTGCTCCATGCTGACTGGCTCTGGCTCCCATGCTGACTGGCGGCTCTGGCTGCTCCACTGGCTGGCTGCTCCATGCTGGCTGCTCCATGCTGACTGGCTGGCTGCTGCTCCATGCTGACTGGCGGCTCTGGCTGCTCCATGCTGACTGGCGGCTCTGGCTGCTCCATGCTGACTGGCGGTTCTGGCTGCTCCATGCAGACTGGCGGCTCTGGCGGCTCCATGCAGACTGGCGGCTCTGGCGGCATCCTGCAGACTGGCAGCTCTGGCAGCTCCTTGCAGACTGGTAGCGCTAAACAGGCGGGAGACTCCGGCAGCACTGTAGAGGAGGAAGGCTCTGGCAGCGCTGGACAGGCGAGGCGCACTGTAGGCCTGATGCGTGGTGCTGGCACTGGTGGTACTGGGCCGAGAATACGCACAGGAAGCCTGGTGCGGGGAGCTGCCACCGTAGGGCTGGTGCGTGGAGGTGGTACTGGATAGACCGGACCGTGCAGGCGCACTGGAACTCTTGAGCACCGAGCCTGCCCAACCTTACCTGGCTCGATGCCCACTCTAGCCCGGCCGATACGAGGAGCTGGTATGTACCGCACCGGGCTATGCACCCGCACTGGAGACACCATGCGCACCACAGCATAACACGGTGCCTGCCCGGTCTCTCTAGCCTCCCCGGTAAGCACAGGAAGTTGGCGTAGGTCTCCTACCTAGCGTAGCCATACTCCCTGTGAGCCCCCCCCAAGAAATTTTTGGGGCTGACTCTCGGGCTTCCATCCGCGTCGCCGTTCTGCCTCTTCATACCAGCGCCTCTCCGCTTTCGCCGCCTCCAGTTCTTCTTTGGGGCGGCGATATTCTCCAGGCTGTGCCCAGGGTCCTTTTCCGTCCAATATCTCCTCCCAAGTCCAGAAGTCCTGTGATCGCTGCTCCTCCTGCCGCTGCCTGTCACCACGCCGCTTGGTCCTGTTGTGGTGGGTGATTCTGTTACGGTTGTCTTTAGGTGAAAGAGAGTCGGACCAAAATGCAGCGTGGTATTCCTGATACATGTTTAATGACGACGAAAAAACGAACAATACAAAAACAACAAACGTAACGTGAAAACCTATACAGCCTATCTGGTGATAACAAACACAGAGACAGGAACAATCACCCACGACACACTCAAAGAATATGGCTGCCTAAATATGGTTCCCAATCAGAGACAACGATAAACACCTGCCTCTGATTGAGAACCATTTCAGGCAACCATAGACTTACC
Source organism: Oncorhynchus tshawytscha (assembly GCF_018296145.1). Lineage (NCBI taxonomy): Eukaryota > Metazoa > Chordata > Actinopteri > Salmoniformes > Salmonidae > Oncorhynchus > Oncorhynchus tshawytscha. Next base: position 86,584,948 of record NC_056433.1, read on the forward strand.
TAGAAAACCCCACTAAGCCACAATCCCAATACGTACCAAAAACCCCATGACAAAACACACCACATACAAAACCCATGTCACACCCTGGCCTGACCAAATAAATAAAGAAAACACAAAATACTAAGACCAGGGCGTGACACACCCAAGAAAGTCCAGCAAGTGCCAGGACCGTCTCCTAAAGTTGATTAAGCTGCGGGATCGGGGCACCACCAGTACAGAGCTTGCTCAGGATTTGCAGCAGGCAAGTGTGAGTGCATCTGCACGCACAGTGAAGAGAAGACTTTTGGTGTCAAGAAGGGCCGCAAAGAAGCCACTTCTCTCCAGGAAAAACATCAGGGATAGACTGATATTCTGTAAAAGTCACAGGGATTGGACTGCTGAGGACTGGGGTAAAAAAAAATTCTCTGAATCCCCTTTCCGAATGTTTAGGGCATCCGGAAAAAAGCTTGTCCGGAGAAGACAACCATCAGTCCTGTGTCATGCCAACAGTAAAGCATCCTGAGACCATTCATGTGTGGGGTTGCTTCTCAGCCTCAGCCAAGGGTGTCGGCTCACTCACAATGTTGCCTAAGAACACAGCCATGAATAAAGAATGGTTCCAACACATCCTCCGAGATCAACTTCTCCCAACCATCCAGGAACAGTTCGGTGACGAACAATGCCTTTTCCAGCATGATGGAGCACCTTGCAATAAGGCAAAAGTGATAACTAAGTGGCTCGGGTAACAAAACGTCAATATTTTGGGTCCATGGCCAGGAAACTCCCCAGACCTTAATCCCATTGAGAACTTGTGGTCAATCATCAAGAGGCGGGTGGACAAACAAAAACCCACAAATTATCAAATCAAATTTTATTTGTCACATACACATGGTTAGCAGATGTTAATGCGAGTGTAGCGAAATGCTTGTGCTTCTAGTTCCGACAATGCAGTAATAACGAACAAGTAATCTAACTAACAATTCCAAAAAAAATACTGTCTTATACACAGTGTAAGGGGATAAAGAATATGTACATAAGGATATATGAATGAGTGATGGTACAGAGCAGCATAGGCAAGATACAGTAGATGATATCGAGTACAGTATATACATATGAGATAAGTATGTAAACCAAGTGGCATAGTTAAAGTGGCTAGTGATACATGTATTACATAAGGATGCAGTCGATGATATAGAGTACAGTATCAACGTATGCATATGAGATTAATAATGTAGGGTAAGTAACATTATATAAGGTAGCATTGTTTAAAGTGGCTAGTGATATATTTACATCATTTCCCATCAATTCCCATGATTAAAGTGGCTGGAGTAGAGTCAGTGTCATTGACAGTGTGTTGGCAGTAGCCACTCAATGTTAGTGGTGGCTGTTTAACAGTCTGATGGCCTTGAGATAGAAGCTGTTTTTCAGTCTCTCGGTCCCAGCTTTGATGCACCTGTACTGACCTCGCCTTCTGGATGACAGCGGGGTGAACAGGCAGTGGCTCGGGTGGTTGATGTCCTTGATGATTTTATGGCCTTCCTGTAACATCGGGTGGTGTAGGTGTCCTGGAGGGCAGGTAGTTTGCCCCCGGTGATGCGTTGTGCAGACCTCACTACCCTCTGGAGAGCCTTACTGTTGAGGGCGGTGCAGTTGCCATACCAGGCGGTGATACAGCCCGCCAGGATGCTCTCGATTGTGCATCTGTAGAAGTTTGTGAGTGCTTTTGGTGACAAGCCGAATTTCTTCAGCCTCCTGAGGTTGAAGAGGCGCTGCTGCGCCTTCCTCACGATGCTGTCTGTGTGAGTGGACCAATTCAGTTTGTCTGTGATGTGTATGCCGAGGAACTTAAAACTTGCTACCCTCTCCACTACTGTTCCATCGATGTGGATGGGGGTGTTCCCTCTGCTGTTTCCTGAAGTCCACAATCATCTCCTTAGTTTTGTTGACGTTGAGTGTGAGGTTATTTTCCTGACACCACACTCCGAGGGCCCTCACCTCCTCCCTGTAGGCCGTCTCGTCGTGTGTTGGTAATCAAGCCTACCACTGTTGTGTCGTCCGCAAACTTGATGATTGAGTTGGAGGCGTGCATGGCCACGCAGTCGTGGGTGAACAGGGAGTACAGGAGAGGGCTCAGAACGCACCCTTGTGGGGCCCCAGTGTTGAGGATCAGCGGGGAGGAGATGTTGTTGCCTACCCTCACCACCTGGGGGCCCCGTCAGGAAGTCCAGTACCCAGTTGCACAGGGCGGGGTCGAGACCCAGGGTCTCGAGCTTGATGACGAGCTTGGAGGGTACTATGGTGTTGAATGCCGAGCTGTAGTCGATGAACAGCATTCTCACATAGGTATTCCTCTTGTCCAGATGGGTTAGGGCAGTGTGGTTGAGATTGCATCGTCTGTGGACCTATTTGGGCGGTAAGCAAATTGGAGTGGGTCAAGGGTGTCAGGTAGGGTGGAGGTGATGTGGTCCTTGACTAGTCTCTCAAAGCACTTCATGATGACGGATGTGAGTGCTACGGGGCGGTAGTCGTTTAGCTCAGTTACCTTAGCTTTCTTGGGAACAGGAACAATGGTGGCCCTCTTGAAGCATGTGGGAACAGCAGGCTGGTATAGGGATTGATTGAATATGTCCGTAAACACACCGGCCTGCTGGTCTGCGCATGCTCTGAGGGCGCGGCTGGGGATGCCGTCTGGGCCTGCAGCCTTGCGAGGGTTAACACGTTTAAATGTCTTACTCACTTCGGCTGCAGTGAAGGAGAGACCGCATGTTTCCGTGCGGTCTGACAGAATTCTGACAGAATCCAAGCATTGATTATGCAAGAATGGGCTGCCATCAGTCAGGATGTGGCCCAGAAGTTAATTGACAGCATGCCAGGGCGGATTGCAGAGGGCTTGAAAAAGAAGGGTCAACACTGTAAATATTGACTGCATCAACTTCATGTCATTGTAAATAAAAGCCTTTGACACTTATGAAATGCTTGTAATTATACTTCAGCATTCCATAGTAACATCTGACTAAAATATCTGAAGACACTGAAGTAGCAAATTTTGTGGAAAGTAATATCTATCATTCTCAAAACTTTTGGCCATGACTGTAGGTCGCATTCTGTATCATACAGCTATGAAAGTTATATATTTAGAACTACCTGCTCGATTGGAATCCAGTGACGTCTGTGTCTTGAGTGTTCTAGAACTGTTTATTTGTTTGTGTTCTGACTTGTAAAACAGAATGAATAAATAAGTAGTGTAAACATTATCAGTAATTACCAGGAAACTCTACAACAGTTGTTTTAAAATCACACTAAGATTGTTAAAACTGGTCTTAGGTTATTGAGGGATCTGATTAGGATTTACCCTCGTAGCAAGGCCGTTTTATCATGTGGAGGTTTCTTTCGGTCTCTATTTTTCTTTTAAACACTGTCTTTGGCAGGAGAAAGACCAGACTCAGAGGAACCAGAGCCAGGGATGTCCAAACCAGCAAGAAGACACCAGTGCTCTTCCTGTGGAAAGGGTTGTAACAGGTTAGGGGCCCTGAAACAACATGAGAGAATATACACAGGGGAGACGCCTTTCCACTGCTCCCAGTGTGGCAAGTGTTTTAACCAGGTAGGGGCCCTGAAACAGCACGGGAGAATACACACAGGGGAGAAGCCTTACCACTGCTCCCAGTGTGCCAAGTGTTTCAGCCGGTCAGAAATCCTGAAAGCCCATGAGCTAGTACATACAGGGGAGAAGCTTTACCACTGCTCCCACTGTGGCAAGTGTTTTAAGCGGTTAGGGAATCTGAATTCCCATGAGCTAGTACATACAGGGGAGAAGCTTTACCACTGCTCCCACTGTGGCAAGTGTTTTAAGCGGTTAGGGAATCTGAAAGACCACGAAAGAATACACACAGGGGAGAAGCCTTACCACTGCTCCCAGTGTGGCAAGTGTTTTAACCTGTTAGGGGCCCTGAAACAGCATGAGAGAATACACACAGGGGAGAAGCCTTACCACTGCTCCCAGTGTGGCAAGTGTTTTAACCTGTTAGGGGCCCTGAAACGACATGAGAGAATACACACAGGGGAGACGCCTTACCACTGCTCCCACTGTGGCAAGTGTTTTAAGAGGTTAGGGAATCTGAAAGACCACGAAAGAATACACACAGGGGAGAAGCCTTACCACTGCTCCCAGTGTGGCAAGTGTTTTAAGCGGTTAGGGAGCCTGAAACGACACGTGCAAGTACACACAGGGGAGAAGCCTTACCACTGCTCCCAGTGTGGGAAGTGTTTCAGCCGGTCAGAAATCCTGAAAGCCCATGAGCTAGTACATACAGGGGAGAAGCCTTACCACTGCTCCCAGTGTGGCAAGTGCTTCAAACATTCAGGGAATCTGAAACAACACGAAAGAATACACACAGGGGAGAAGCCATACCACTGCTCCCAGTGTGGCAAGTGTTTTAACCGTTCAGAGAGCCTGAAACAACATGAGAGAATACACGCAGGAGAGAAGCCTTACCACTGCTCCCAGTGTGGCAAGTGTTTTAACCGGTCAGGGAACCTGAAACAACATGAGAGAATACACACAGGAGAGAATCCTTAACACTGCTCCCAGTGTGGAAGGAGTTTTAACCAGAGAAACAGCCTGAACCAACATGAGAAAATAGACAGAGGGGAGATGCATTTCCACTCCTCCCAGGGTGCAAAGCATTTGCCCATTTAGGAAGCCTGAAAGAGCATGACACAGAGGAGAAAGCTTACAAAAACTTAGACTTTGGGAAAACATATTACTCATAACAATCACTTAAATGTCATTAGAGAATCCACACAGGAGAGAGAAATTACTTCTCTTAACGTGTATATTGATATTTCACATCTCATTTTTCTTACAATTCATCAGAGAACATACACAGTGCTCCCGTTGTCTTATATTGTTGCCTATAATGTGTTGACCTGTTTTTACCAGATGAAATTGCTTCTTCCAATTATTGATAAACATGTACCTGTTAAGAAACTGACTGTTAGATATGTTAAGGCTCCATGGATTGATGAGGAATTTAAAAACTGTATGTTTGAAAAAGTTGCGGCCAAAGGAGTGTCTAATAAGTCTGGCTGCACATCTGGCTGGCTTACATACTGCAAATTGAGAAATTATGTGACCGAACTCAACAAAAATAATCAACTTTATTATGAAGCCAAGATCAATGATATAAAGAATGATGGAAGAAAACACCATGAAAGAAAAGCAGTGCAAGTATCGAATTTTTTAACGTTAGTGTGGGAGAGGTGGAAAAATTGTTATCGATCAATAATGACAAACCTCCTGGCATTGACAACTTAGGTGGAAAGCTACTGAGGACAGTAGGAGTGGCTATAGAGTCAGCTATCTGACATATTTTTAATATGAGCCTAGAGGAAGGTCTTTGTTCTCTTGCCTGGAGGGAAGCCAAATTAATCCACTACCCAAGAGTGGTAAAGCGGCCTTTACTGGTTCTAACAGCAGACCTATAAGATTGCTGCCAGCTCTTAGCAAACTGTTGGAAAAAATGGTGTTTTACCAAATACAATGCTATATTTCTGTAAACAAATGAACAACATACTTTCAGCATGCTTATAGAGAAGGGCACTCAACATGTACTGCACTGACACAAATGACTGATGATTGGTTGAGAGAAATTGATAACAAGAAGATTGTGGGAGCTCTATTGTTAGATTTCAGTGCAGCCTTTGATATTATTGACCATAACCTGTTGTTTAAGAATGTGTGTGCTATGGCTTTTCAACCTCTGCCATAATGTGGATTCAGAGCTATCTATCTAATAGAACTCAGAGGGTTTTTAATGGAAGCTTCTCTAATGTCAAACATATGAAGTGTGATGTACCGCAGGGCAGCTCTCTAGGCCCTCTACTATTTTCTATTTTTACAAATGGCCTGCCACTGGCATTAAACAAAGCATGTGTGTCCATGTATGCTGATGATTCAACTATATAAGCACCAGCAACCATAGCTAATGAAGTCACTGAAACCCTTAACAAATAGTTGCAGTCTGTTTTGGAATGCATGGCCAGTAATAATCTGGTCCTGAACATCTCTAAAACTAAGAGCATTGTATTTGGTACAAATCATTCCTCAAGTTCTAGACCTCAGCTGAATCTGGTAATGAATTGTGTGGCTGTTGAACAAGTTGAGGAGACTAAATTACTTGGCATTACCTTAGATTGTAAACTGTCATGGTCAAAACATATAGATTCAATGGTTGTAAAGATGGGGAGAGGTCTAGCCATAATAAAGAGATGCTCTGCTTTTTTGACACTACTCTCCACAAATCAAGTTCTGCAGGCTCTAGTTTTGTCTAATCTTGATTATTGTTCAGTCGTGTGGTCCAGTGCTGCAAGGAAAGACCTAGTAAAGCTGCAGCTGGCCCAGAACAGAGCGGCTGTCACGCCCTGGCCATAGCTTTTATTCTCTATTTTGGTTCGGCCAGGGTGTGACTAGGGTGGGCATTCTATGTTCCTTTTTCTGTGTTTTTGTATTTCTTTGTTTTTGGCCGGGTATGGTTCTCAATCATGGACAGCTCTCTATCGTTGTCTCTGATTGAGAACCATACTTAGGTAGCTCTTGCCCACATGGGTTTTGTGGGTAGTCATTTTCTGTCTTTGTGTGTCTGCACCAGACTGAACTGTTTACTTTGTTCTGCTTTGTTATTTTTTGTTCTTGTGTTCAGTTTCTTTATTAAATCTACCATGAACACGTACCACGCTGCACCTTGGTCCTCTTCACCTTCTTCCACCTATGACAACCGTTACAGCGGCACGTTTAGTTCCCTTTATCCATCTGTTACCTAAAATATAGTTTCAACACACAGACATCTGACTTTGTACAGTTGACCTTTTCATGCACTTGCAAGGTGTCTACCACTGATTCTTTTTCTCAAACTAAAGCAAAACATGAATCATTGTACTTTTGTCATCACAGGTGTTCCTATAATGTACAGATATCATCAAAGTTCTTACAAGTCAAATTACACACATCTCTGACACACACACTTATCCCACCAGACATGCCACTGGGGGTCTTTTCACAGTTCACAAGATTCCAGAACAAATTCAAGAAAGCGTACAGTATTATATAGGGCCCTTATTGCATGGAACTTCCTTCCATCTCATATTGCTCAAATAAACAGCAAACCTGGTTTCAAAAAACAGATAAAGCAACACCTCTCCCCTATTTGACCCAGGTAGTTTGTGTATATGCATTGATATGGAGGCTACGTGTGCCTTTTACAAAAAATGTACGTAGTTCTGTCCTTGAGCTGTTCTTGTCTATTGATGTTCTGTATTATTGTCACGCCATAGAGAGGCTTATTATTCTCTATTTTGGTTAGGCCAGGGTGTGACTCCTGGTGGGAATTCCAGTTTCTTTATTTCTATGTTTTCTATTTCTTTGTTTTTGGCAGAGTGTGGTTCCCAATCGGAGGCAGCTGTCTATCGTTGTCTCTAATTGGGAATCATACTTAGGCAGCCTTTTTCCACCTGTGTTTTTTGGGTAGTTGTTTTCTGTATAGTTGATTTGCCTTACAGAACTGTTCATTCTTCTCTTTGTTATTTTGTTCGAATGTTTTTTGACTAAGTAAAAATCATGAACACTTACCACGCTGCGCTTTGGTTTATGCCTTCCGACGAGAGACGTGACAATTGTGTCATGTCTTGTGTTGACCGCAGGAGGGGTAGCTGCTGCTTTTGCAACAGCTGATGGGGATCCTAGTAAAATACCAAATACCAAACTCTGTTGTTCTCTCTGAGCTCAGAAATAAAGAATCTTGGTTTGACTTGGACTCCAGCAGATCCTTATATTATAATATCCACTACAACTCACCCACAGATTGCTGTTTCATGATTGTCTCAATGAAGAGTTCCTCATTCCACTTTCCTGTGGGCATTTACAAGCCTCCCACTGGTTGAATAAACGTTGTTTCCACGTCAAATTAAAAAACATCCTTAACATAGATAAACCTTCACTATCTTCATCCCTAAACTAGCAACATTAACTATTGTCTATTGTTATTCTCAATGACATTCCTGGCCTTATGAAATCCTAGCTAAATACAATGTTCCCACCCGTTTTCATGTCTTTGGTTATGCAAACATTTGTTTATTAGATTATATTTCTCATTAAGATGAATATTGTTTTAATTCTGCATGGGTCACGCATTGCTTTGGTCATGTGGTCCCTTATGGGTCAATGATTGTAATTAGAATATAGCAATTATGCTCTCTCCTCAATCACTTACAGTTTCTTTGGAAAGTATTCAGACCCCTTGACTTTTAGGTTTAGGTCATCAGTAAAGGGGACATCTTAAATATTACAATGACCCTTTCAAAGACAGACATCCCCCGGACCTCCCCCTATAACTATTTTTAAAAGGGTAAAAATGATCTGTTTTCTATAGCATTAAGGTC
>NC_056433.1:86593462-86598462 GCF_018296145.1 Oncorhynchus tshawytscha
AAATAGTTTACCATGCCAGGGTAAGCCGACAAGAAACACAGCCCTTATTTCAAGTGTTTTTAAAATCCCCCGTGGGGAACATGAATGGTGGAAAAACGATTGGAACCATTTTCCTGTTTGACCGCTAGTTTTTCATGGGTATTATGGCCTCCCATACTTCCGGCGCCGACAGAGATGGCCGCCTCGCTTCGCGTTCCTAGGAAACTATGCAGTTTTTTGTTTTTTTACGTGTTATTTCTTACACTAGTACCCCAGGTCATCTTAGGTTTCATTACATACAGCCGAGAAGAACTACTGAATATAAGATCAGCGTCAACTCACCATCAGTACGACCAAGAATATGTTTTTCGCGATGCGGATCCTGTGTTCTGCCTTACAACCAGTGTAACGGAGTGGATCACATGCAGCGACCAAAAAAAAAAAAGACTCAGAAAAGAGGGAAACGAAGCGGTCTTCTGGTCAGACTCCGGAGACGGGCACACCGTGCACCACTCCCTAGCATTCTTCTTGCCAATGTCCAGTCTCTTGACAACAAGGTTGATGAAATCCGAGCAAGGGTAGCATTCCAGAGGGACATCAGAGACTGTAACGTTCTCTGCTTCACGGAAACATGGCTAACTGGAGAGATGCAATCCGAAGCGGTGCAGCCAGCGGGTTTCTCCACGCATCGCGCCGACAGAAACAAACATCTTTCTGGTAAGAAGAGGGGCGGGGCGTATGCCTTATGGCCAACGTGACATGGTGTGATGACAGAAACATACAGGAACTCAAATCCTTCTGTTCACCTGATTTAGAATTCCTCACAATCAAATGTAGACCGCATTATCTACCAAGAGAATTCTCTTCGATTATAATCACAGCCGTATATATCCCCCCCCAAGCAGACACATCGATGGCTCTGAAACGAACTTTATTTAACTCTCTGCAAACTGGAAATGATTTATCCGGAGGCTGCATTCATTGTAGCTGGGGATTTTAACAAGGCTAATCTGAAAACAAGACTCCCTAAATTTTATCAGCATATCGATTGCGCAACCAGGGGTGGAAAGACCCTGGATCATTGTTACTCTAACTTCCGCGACGCATATAAGGCCCTGCCCCGCCCCCTTTCGGAAAAGCTGACCACGACTCCATTTTGTTGATCCCTGCCTACAGACAGAAACTAAAACAAGAAGCTCCCACGCTGAGGTCTGTCCAACGCTGGTCCGACCAAGCTGACTCCACACTCCAAGACTGCTTCCATCACGTGGACTGGGAGATGTTTCGTATTGCGTCAGACAACAACATTGACGAATACGCTGATACGGTGTGCGAGTTCATTAGAACGTGCGTTGAAGATGTCGTTCCCATAGCAACGATTAAAACATTCCCTAACCAGAAACTGTGGATTGATGGCAGCATTCGTGTGAAACTGAAGGCACGAACCACTGCTTTTAATCAGGGCAAGGTGTCTGGCAACATGACTGAATACAAACAGTGCAGCTATTCCCTCCGCAAGGTATCAAACAAGCTAAGCGCCAGTACAGAGACAAAGTAGAATCTCAATTCAACGGCTCAGACACAAGAGGCATGTGGCAGGGTCTACAGTCAATCACGGACTACAGGAAGAAACCCAGCCCAGTCACGGACCAGGATGTCTTGCTCCCAGGCAGACTAAATAACTTTTTGCCCGCTTTGAGGACAATACAGTGCCACTGACACGGCCTGCAACGGAAACATGCGGTCTCTCCTTCACTGCAGCCGAAGTGAGTAAGACATTTAAACGTGTTAACCCTCGCAAGGCTGCAGGCCCAGACGGCATCCCCAGCCGCGCCCTCAGAGCATGCGCAGACCAGCTGGCCGGTGTGTTTACGGACATATTCAATCAATCCCTATACCAGTCTGCTGTTCCCACATGCTTCAAGAGGGCCACCATTGTTCCTGTTCCCAAGAAAGCTAAGGTAACTGAGCTAAATGACTACCGCCCCGTAGCACTCACATCCGTCATCATGAAGTGCTTTGAGAGACTAGTCAAGGACCATATCACCTCCACCCTACCTGACACCCTTGACCCACTCCAATTTGCTTACCGCCCAAATAGGTCCACAGACGATGCAATCTCAACCACACTGCACACTGCTCTAACCCATCTGGACAAGAGGAATACCTATGTGAGAATGCTGTTCATCGACTACAGCTCGGCATTCAACACCATAGTACCCTCCAAGCTCGTCATCAAGCTCGAGACCCTGGGTCTCGACCCCCGCCCTGTGCAACTGGGTACTGGACTTCCTGACGGGCCGCCCCCAGGTGGTGAGGGTAGGCAACAACATCTCCTCCCCGCTGATCCTCAACACTGGGGCCCCACAAGGGTGCGTTCTGAGCCCTCTCCTGTACTCCCTGTTCACCCACGACTGCGTGGCCATGCACGCCTCCAACTCAATCATCAAGTTTGCGGACGACACAACAGTGGTAGGCTTGATTACCAACAACGACGAGACGGCCTACAGGGAGGAGGTGAGGGCCCTCGGAGTGTGGTGTCAGGAAAATAACCTCACACTCAACGTCAACAAAACTAAGGAGATGATTGTGGACTTCAGGAAACAGCAGAGGAACACCCCCCATCCACATCGATGGAACAGTAGTGGAGAGGGTAGCAAGTTTTAAGTTCCTCGGCATACACATCACAGACAAACTGAATTGGTCCACTCACACAGACAGCATCGTGAGGAAGGCGCAGCAGCGCCTCTTCAACCTCAGGAGGCTGAAGAAATTCGGCTTGTCACCAAAAGCACTCACAAACTCCTACAGATGCACAATCGAGAGCATCCTGGTGGGCTGTATCACCGCCTGGTATGGCAACTGCACCGCCCTCAACCGTAAGGCTCTCCAGAGGGTAGTGAGGTCTGCACAACGCATCACCGGGGGCAAACTACCTGCCCTCCAGGACACCTACACCACCCGATGCTACAGGAAGGCCATAAAGATCATCAAGGACTTCAACCACCCGAGCCACTGCCTGTTCACCCCGCTGTCATCCAGAAGGCGATGTCAGTACAGGACAGCAACTCGAAAACAAGTTGTGACTACAGCGCAGCATTTAACACCATAGTACTCTCCAAACTCGTCATCAATCTCAAGCGACCCCGCCCTGTGCAGCTGGGTCCTGGACTTCCTGACGGGCCGCCCCCAGGTGGTGAGGGTAGATAACAACATCTCCACCCCGCTGATCCTCAACACTGGGGCCCCACAAGGGTGCGTTCTGAGCCCTCTCCTGTACTCCCTGTTCACCCACGACTGCGTGGCCATGCACGCCTCCAAATCAATCATCAAGTTTGCAGACGACACTACAGTGGTAGGCTTGATTACCAACAACGACGAGATGGCCTACAGGGAGGTGAGGGCCCTCGGAGTGTGGTGTCAGGAAAATAACCTCACACTCAACGTCAACAAAACAAAGCAGATGGTCATGGACTTCAGGAAACAGCAGAGGGAACACCCCTCTATCCACATCGATGGAACAGTAGTGGAGAGGGTAGCAAGTTTTAAGTTCCTCGGCATACACATCACAGACAAACTGAATTGGTCCACCCACACAGACAGTGTGGTGAAGAAGGCGCAGCAGCACCTCTTCAACCTCAGGAGGCTGAAGAAATTTGGCTTGTCACCAAAACTACTCACAAACTTTTACAGATGCACAATTGAGAGCATCCTGTCGGGCTGTATCACCGCCTGGTACGGCAACTGCTCCGCCCACAACCGTAAGGCTCTCCAGAGGGTAGTGAGGTCTGCACAACGCATCACCGGGGGCAAACTACTTGCCCTCCAGGACACATACATCACCTGATGTCACAGGAAGGCCATAAAGATCATCAAGGACAACAACCACCCGAGCCACTGCCTGTTCACCACACTATCATCCAGAAGGCGAGGTCAGTACAGGTGCATCAAAGCTGGGACCGAGAGACTGAAAAACAGCTTCTATCTCAAGGCCATCAGACTGTTAAACAGCCGTCACTAACATTGAGTGGCTGCTGCCAACATACTGACTCAACTCCAGCCATTTTAATATTGGAAAAATTGATGTAAAAAATGTATCACTAGCCACTTTATATAATGCTACTTAATATAATGTTTACATACCCTACATTACTCATCTCATATATACAGTGGGGCAAAAAAGTATTTAGTCAGCCACTAATTGTGCAAGTTCTCCCACTTAAAAAGATGAGAGAGGCCTGTAGTTTTCATCATATGTACACCAACTATGACAGACAAAATGAGAAAAAAAACATCCAGAAAATCACATTGTAGGATTTTTAATGAATTTATTTGCAAATTATGGTGGAAAATAAGTATTTGGTCAATAACAAAAGTTTATCTCAATACTTTGTTATATACCCTTTGTTGGCAATGACAGAGGTCAAACGTTTTCTGTAAGTCTTCACAAGGTTTTCACAGACTGTTGCTGGTATTTTGGCCCATTCCTCCATGCAGATCTCCTCTAGAGCAGTGATGTTTTGGGTACCTATGATGAAAATTACAGGCCTCTCTCATCTTTTTAAGTAGGAGAACTTGCACAATTGGTTGCTGACTAAATACTTTTTTGCCCCACTGTATATACTGTACTCGATACCATCTACTGCATCTTTCCTATGCCGTTCTGTACCATCACTCATTCATATATCTTTATGTACATATTCTCCATCCCTTTACACTTGTGTGTATAAGGTAGTTGTTGTGGAATTGTTAGGTTAGATTACTCGTTTGTTATTACTGATTGGCGGAACTAGAAGCACAAGCATTTCGCTACACTCGCATTAACATCTACTAACCATGTGTATGTGACAAATACAATTTTATTTTATTTTGTGCAGTTGCAAACCGTATTCTGGCTTTTTTATGGCGGTTTTGGAGCAGTGACTTCTTCCTTGCTGAGCGGCCTTTCAGGTTATGTCGATATAGGACTCGTTTTACTGTTTTTATAGATATTATTTTACCTGTTTCCTCCAGTATCTTCA